>NC_052619.1:26415031-26498011 GCF_016545825.1 Eucalyptus grandis
GCTTGAAATAAGCCGAACCACTATAAACCTTGTGTTCAATTTTCTCTTCCTTTCTCTCTTTACTTTGATCGTAATTCATTTTGTTAATCAATAGGGAACTTCCTTTCTATCGTTTGCCTAGAATCGCTTCCGTATCTCGATAAATTGTTTGTGCACCTATTCACCCCCCTCTAGGTGCTTATACTAGCTATCTTAGTAAGCTGGCTAGGTATCCGGCCTATTGGGTACTTAGCCCCAATTTTCAAGGCAGGGACGGTCTCTTTTAGCCCTTTAAAATTATTCAAAAAAATACTCAAATACAATGGATATAATTTCAAATAATCATAACATATTTGAGTGAGTGTTGTACTCATCCAAACTATAACAAAGTGTACATAATTATCCGATACAATGAGTTATCCCATTTTAAAGGAAAACTCAAAATAGATGTTGTTAACACTTCAAACAGCTAAAAATTCAACCATTAAGACTTCTGAATGTTCGGCTAAAAATGACTCAGACACTCCCTGGATGGGATGGACAAACCCAAATTCAAAACTACAGGAGCTATCTAGCGGTTAACCTCTGGATATCTAGCTGGCCCGATGTCTAGACATTACTTTGCCTGGGTACTCAGCCTTGTGTTTTTTGGTAGGACCGGTCATTTTTACACTTTCCAAAATCTTGCAAAATATACTCGAATGCAGCAAATATAAGTCCAAATAATAAATAAAATATTTGAGTGATTTTCATAATAATCAAAATTAAATTATGGTCAACATAGATCTAGGTCATAACTCTCGTGGATAGTTGTGAAAATGCTTTGAAGTGCAAGGAACATCACCTTCCCAAATGATTTGGTTTTGTGAAAGCTAGTATGAGCACCTAGAGGGGGGTGAATAGGTGCAAAAACAAATTTCCTGAGAGAAGTGTGCAACACTAATCAACAATAGATTATGAAAAGGAAATTATGCTCTTGTAAACAAATTAAGTTATAATCAAAGTAAAAGAGCGTAAGGAAGAGAATAAGAACACAGAGTTTATAGTGGTTCGGCTTAATCCAAGCCTACGTCCACTCTTCCGCACCGACAGCCCCACCGGGCTGGATTTCACTATGAATCAAAAGAATCATTACAAGAAAAGCTCTTCCTGATTCCATAGTGTAGAGACTTTGCTACACTTCCTCAAGGTCTCACAAAGATATTAACTCTCTTTTGAGTATAAGATTTCGCTCAACAAATGAATTGACTAAGAACAAGGAACTTCAGACTTTAGAATTCTTCTATCGCGCACACACTCGAACAACTGGAACATCTCCCTTATATACTCCTTCATGCCATCACACCCGTTGGCACTACGAATGAGTTCTTCCAATCTACCGTTGATGTAATCAATTAGGAAGATTTCGAGTTATTTAAGGAATATGATGATAACCCACCAATCCTGCTCGCCTATACAATTAGGATCTAGGTTTTCCACAAGTAGAATCTTCCAAGTATACTTTGCCAATCAATGGATCCACAATCCCTGAATCAATCTCAATTTGAATGATGGATTCTAACATGCTGTATCCAGCCAAGAGATCCTTCAGTCGATAGAATCAAATCCTCAACGAAATACTCAGTTCTGGATAAGCCTTTTTCGACGGTCTAGAAACTATCAATGAGGATAGATTTTCGGTCTTGAGTCTGGCAGTCCGGAGGTCTTCAGACTTTGATGGAAGAGTCTGCAAGTCTTCAGACTAGACTGATGGAAACGTTTTGTCAACTTCAAAACACTCAAGGAAGTTTTCTCCAATAATCTCCCCATTTTTGATGATGACAAAACTATCCTGCAGATTTGGATAACTTTGACCTGCAAAACAATACTCAAGCAAACATGGACATCTCACAAAAGATAATTGGCTTAGTAAAGATAACATTAAAATCTGCATCCACAGAAAGTAGGTTAATCCTGTAAATGAGCAACTATCTTTGCCATGAAATACTAGTAGTGCTTAAGATAAACAACCGTTTAAACAGTCAAATCCAAATCCAGTCCAAATCCAAACAGCCAAACATAAAAGTAAAGTCAATCAAACACAAAAGTCAAGAGTCCAAGAGTTTAAATCTCAAATCTGCACCACATCTCTCCCCCTTTTTGTCAGCATTAAAAAGGTAGAGATGAAAAGAGAATGGAATTGTGATTGCTTGGGAACACAAACAAGCTGGAAATCTCCCATTAACTGGACAATCCCTTCCAGCTTTTTCAAATCCTCCTTTGGTAGAGCCACGTCTTCACCTTTAGCATTTGCTTGAACTTGAAGAGCAAGGGCATGGAGTTGATCATTCAAAGAAACTGAAGAGGCTTGACCTGCATTTTGCAAGTTTTGTACTTTGCATCCCATAGCATAAATTTGGCCTCGCATCTCCAAGAGAATATCAAGCACTCTGCGAAAGTCTGCTGAATTGTCAGTCTGAGTACTAGCTTCTGCACGATCAGATGTTGTATTGGTAGATGATGGCAAGTTAGCACGATCACGCAGATTGGGCGATGAAACCTCATGGCCTACCTCAAGAAAATGAGAGGCATAAATGTCTTCTGGATCTGCTGGAGAACGACTTACTCCTTCACTGGTGACAACAATTGAGGACGTACCTCTTTTCTCAGGATCTCCCCCTGTTTCAATGCCTTCGTGCGGTGAGAAGTATTCCTCATGCTCGCTTCTTCTTGTTCTCCCTCTCGCCCTCTTCTTCTTCTTCCTCAATCCTTTCCTCCTCTGCTTCTTTCTCCAATGATTCTCTCTCTCCAATCCTCCGTTCAATCTCGTCCTTGTCTTGTTCCTATCTCTCCTTTGTCTCTGGAACAGAACGACTTAAGTTCTTCAATGCAAGAGCAGAAATTGTGATATCATCCTCATCCTCTTCATCCTTCAAAATGAGTGCTCTTCTTTTCTTGGATAGAGCAACCATGGGCTCCTTCCCTTTCCGCTTTGCAGCCGAAGAGACTGAGTGAGTCTTGATAGAAGTTTTAACCTTGAATTGCTCCAAAGCCTTGTTAAGTTCCTTCAGACGTATTTTAGAGACCATTTTCAATCCCACCACCATTTGATCGCATGTTTGAACACAAAGAATCCGGGAAGGCTGAATGTTCAAATGTCTAAATAACTTGATGACAAGTGCTGAGTAAGGAAGTTGACATTTGTCCTTCACCATCGTTCTATACATATGGAACATAATAGTGTGAGGAAGAGAGAACTTCTTGCCAGCGTTAATGGCATACATCAGCTTTGCCTCCGAGTTTGAAACATCGGTCTTCGAAGTTGATTTGGGTCTGAGGCAATTGATCACTATCTTGTGAAGCAAAATATTTGAGGCATTCATTCTCAAATATGAAATATTTTCTTCCATCGTTCTATCCCGAACAAGCTCTATCGTCGCACGATCAATAGACACACTGATTGGTTGATATTTCCCTCTTTCAACCCCAATCACATCAGCCAATGTATCCATGTCAACCACATAGTCCTAATCTTGAATACTGAAAGAGAATCTATTCGCATCCAAAAAACTGAGATTTGAATAGAAGTAAGCAGTAAGTTCAACATGAGCCTCTGTCGTTTTAGAACAAAACCGTTCGAATTGAAGAAGATTGAATTTTTCTCGCAGATTAACATTCAGAGAGTCAAGAAAATCAAAGTCCACACTTCTAGCGTAAATCACTCCACGCTTTAGCAACTTAGAGTACAGTTACTTGTGTTCCTCCGAGCGAAACAAATCTGTCATTTTGCTTCGGATTTTTGCCGCAACACCCATTCTAGGTTTAAACTGACGGTACATCCTATCATCATCATTCCCATCAGGTTGACTCAGCCCTCCAACACGTGGATCGCTTGGGATATTTGCCAATGCTTCTTCCGCTGACCCCGCAGGGGCAATGTCACGCCCCGATCCTCCGAGTGTGCGAACATCCCACTCTGGTCGATAGAAATGCGACTTCCCAGTGACACGTCGCCGACCCATTCATTTTTATTACGCATGCGGAAGCGAAACAAATCCCCGACAACATTAAACTTGGGATAGAAAAGGTGCAATCGATCACAACCAAACAAGCTTCATTATAAACACATAGGTTTATATACAACACTCGGATTGTCTACAAAATAGACAGGCTCAACAACTAGGGAACTGTCCTATGACCAACTTGTCGACACGTTCGCCAATTCTTCAGCCTCCACCTTCCCAACTCCAGACTTCCGGCCCCCTCCACGACCGTCATCTAGGGACCTGAAATATTATCCCACAACCGGGATGAGACTACGTCTCAGCGAGTCCTACCATCTAAAACTCAATTAGGAAGAAAATACGCCTCAGGGCGCTCTAGCCACACAAATAGGATAGAGGGCTTACCTCGCCTCAGTCCCTTTCTTGCACGTCAGTACAATTCATATTCAAACAATGCTCGTACAAGCTGAAGCTACCGATATACCCATCGGTCTATCAATTCAATCAATCCAATTGATATCATACGATCCACATATCTATCAATTCATACCATCTATTAAACCATACCATCTATTCATCCATCAATGCATTCACGGCTCACACAAGCTGAAATGGATGCAATGCTCTCACAAGCTGATATAGATGGTAGCTCGCACAAGCTGATATATACATAGATGGTAGCTCACACAAGCTGATAGATAGATCGTGCTCGCACAAGCTGATAAAACGATCTTAGCTCACCAGAAGCTGCCACAATATTCAATATAGTATACTATAGCTCACCAAAAGCTGTCGCAATATTCATATAGTATACTATAGCTCACCAGAAGCTGCCGCAATATTCATGTATATCATAATTGCTCGCCTAAGCGGATACATATATATAAACCAATGCTCGCCAACGCTGATCATTCAATAATAAACCAACTCATACCTCAATTCAATCAATCAATCAATCAATCAATCCAATCGATTCAAACTGGTCATACAAACCAATTACGATGCTAAAAGCTAACACCGGGTATTTTCAAGTTAAATACCACAACTTCATGAATTTCACACAATTCCACACTTTTGGAATTATTCACCATAATCATCAATCACTCAATTTCTCAATTTAAACATACAATTAACACAAACCGACCGCACCGCTGCGATCGATCGCGAAATTCTAATGACCGGCCATTCGGCATAATTTTCGAAATTATTAAATAATTAAATTTAATTCCGTTAATTAAATAATTAAATTTAATTCCGTTAATTACATAATTAAATATTATATTATAATAATATAAAATAATAAAATAATATTTAAAAATTCGAAATAATTATTTAATTAAAAATAATCAATTAGGCTTAAATTAGATTACACTAATTTAAACATACAATTAGCCCTAATTAAACATCAATTAAACTAACCATACAACTAATCTAATTTACACTAAAATAATCTAATTTAATCACATAAACCTAATTAGACTAATCTAAACACCCCTAAGCGTCATTAACTCACTAAGCAAGAATTAGAGGATAAACTCACCCGATTAACGATCCGAACGGCTCAAAACGACAAGGACGACGCGAGGGTCGATAGTCTCCAAGGCGGGCCTAGCTTCCGGGGTCGGGAAGCCAGCCAAAATGGGCCAAACCTTCGCTGCGATATCCATTTTCCAACTCTCTGCCCGCTGCTGGTTGAGGCCGAAAATGAGCAGATCCGGGGCTGATTAGGGTCGGGAATGGGCGGAGGAGCTGCAGTGGTGCCGTGCGGCCAACGGCGGGGCCTCACAGTGGTCGGAGGTGGCTGATCCGAGGCTGGTGCTGTCCGAACAGCCTCCTGGACGCACGAGCAGAGATCGACAAAGACGGCCGGGCGCGGGAGCTCGCGGGTGGACGGACGGCGTGCGAGGGGTGCACGACGGCGGTCTGACCGGACTGCTTGCTGCTCCGGCGTCCTCAGATCTGCTGGGTCTTCGAGCAGAAACCGGAGATGGAGGAGAGAAGGCTTCGACGACGCAAGATGGAGAGAGAGACGGAGGTGAGCGAGCGCGGCCAGTGGCGTGCAAGGACAGCGGACGGCGACGGGCGGCGCTGCTGTTCCAGGCGATGGACAGCTTCTCCTCTGCGGTTTCTGGGCTTCGAAGAAGAAGAAGATGAAGATGGAGAGAGGAAATGGTCGCACGGTAGGGAGAGGGAGGAGAGAGACAACCGAATAGAGAGAGGGAGGAGAGAGAAGGAAGATGGGACCACTTTTCTCTCTCTCATGGCCCACCATGACCTCATGGATGACCTCACAATCCACTCACCCAATCCTCCACAACCTCTTCCAATGGTTGCAATTTCATTTTCCGCCGGGGTCCAATTCTTGTACACTTAATTTAATCAATTCTTAATCAATTCCATTCAATTGAAGCTCAATTAAATTAACCCATGTGTCCTCGACCTTCTCATGACATTTCCCCATTAAATGATCCAACTTGCATCCCGAAGATTCGATTAAAAATGGCCCTCTGACAGTCCCGAACATAAACGACCTTACTTTGCTTTTCCGCCAAAATCTCGGTTTGTAGAAAAATCTTCCTCGGAGATGAGTCGACATTCCTAAAATGAATTGTGACTTGACAGTAACTTCCAATTTCGTAATCGGGTTCAATTTCACTAAGCAATTCAATGGGCGCGACTTTAGCGCGTCCTAATCTACCGGGTAGCTTTTAGGAATTTTCAGTGCAATTGACTCCGTGGTTGATTATTTTCAAGCCACAAAGTGCATCTTCGACACATTGGCGACTCTTGATTGTTGTAGAAATCTCGAGGTTTCAAATACTGGACACATGTGGTACCAAAACGATAGAGAAATCGGTCTAGTGCCGATCAACAAGAATTGTGCAATTAGATGGAATCACCCATACCGAATTACATGGTTCGTTGAATCGACCTATCTCCGGTCTCTAATTGGTCCGTGCCGTAATGACCCTTGCAGATTAGTACGGTCGAGCCGTTTCCGGTCGAATTCTCAAGTCTATTGCGTTTAGATTCCTTAATGGCTTCACCGATAGACTAGTTATCTCGTGAGTGGCCAACTCAGTGAGAAGAAAGCTATAGACGCGAAGATGAAATGCCCGACTTATTTAATTGAAACCAGAATTGGAAAATCGGGATGTCACAGGCAATTCCCAATCGTTCCATTGTGTGTAAAAAGTAGGTTTCATTTCTATACCCTTTTGTCTTTCAGAAATTCATCAATATAGTTCAACGGAGTACCACTCCTCTTCAAAGCATGGTAAAGCTTAAAGGTAAAAGCGAGCTTAAGAGTTCTTACGAGTTCTGCATCTTCGATAATTTCTTCCTCTTCTCGATGTGCAACATTCAAAGGTCTAGATGGAGGAGATGGATGCTGCTGAGAACGTTGTGGGCTCTGCTGCTGTCTAGGAGATTCTTCTTCCTCAGTGAGATCAAAATGCGTAGGTCCTTCACGCATTTGCTGTGGTCCCCTGTTCGCAATTCTTGAAGACTTTCTTTGAGACGACATTTTTCACAGTCTTTGAGAGACTCCAAGCTTGTTTCGCAAGAAAGGTAAAAACTTTTCGAGGATTAAATAAGAGAAGAAAATAGAAGTTGAAGATCTGTGCTTTCTTAGGATTTTTATGAGTAAAACGAAAAGGAACCGACAGTATGTAAGGCAGTTGAAGCGAGGCATACGGAACGTCATAAAAGGAAAAATAAAAATGCCTTTTCAAAAAATAACTGCCTTTTTGAAAAATTAAATAACTGTCATTTCAAAAATAACTTCTTTTTTCGAAAAGGAAAGATTACAATAATCACGTAAACTGGGGAAGATAACATCAATCAATTACGGATAGATGATCGTACATTTTTTAGATTTGATCCGAGAGATAAGTTTCTAAAATAAAAGTAACTTACAGTCGTAAATCTTGATCGTCTGAGTCTGAGTGTCTGTAGACTTTCAGTCCTGAGTCTGAACTTCTTCAGACTTTAAGATATTAAGTCAATGATACTCCTGTATAGCTTCTGGTCAACTTTCTTTCCTCCTTCATCTTTGTCCAGCTTCAAAGAATTTGACATTGGTATATCAGTCTTTTTGCAATTCTCCTGTCCAAACTTTTTGACAAGTTCTTTAGCATATTTTTCTTGATGAATAAAGGTTCCCTCCTTCAGTTGCTTCACTATTTTCCCAACACACATGGTGTGCATAGATCAAACTTTTGGTATGTTAGATTGGGTAGTCAATGAACAAGCTTCTTTGCTGAGATTTTGGTTATTTGCTTCATGTTGATGTGCCCAAGTTTTCTGTGCCATAAGTTTGCTTCCTCTTGAATTGAAACCCAAGATTTGATATCCAAGAGGTAGATATTCCCATATCTTCGCCCCGTGAAAGACTAAGAGGAATCTTTACTGGTTCCTGAACATATTCCTTCTTGAAAGTTGATTTTGAAACCAGTGTCGCACAGTTGGCTGATACTCAGCAAGTTGTAGTTGAGTCATTCTACTAAGGAAACATTACTGATTGTGAGGCTTCTAATCTTTACGGTTCCGTATCCCACAATTCTTCCTTTGCTATTTCCTCCAAAAGAAACTTTTTCACCATTAACTTGTACAAGTTTTATGAAGCAATTTGAGTCTCATGTCATATGTCTTGATCATCCACTGTCCAAATACCATTTAACCTTTTTCTTGATAGTGACCTGCATTTAGAAAAGAGATTCAAGCTTTCTTTGGTATCCATATTTTCTTGAGTCCATTGGTGTTAGTCTAATATACGGTCTTTGCCCATACCTTCTTAACATGTTTCCAAACCATAGGACATTCTTTCTCAAAATGATCTAAGCTATTGCACTTAGAACATTTAAGAGCACCGCGGCCTACAGGTTTTACAAAAACTTTTTGAAAATGATTTTTGTAAGAATCTCTTGTAGGTCTTTGCTTAATTCTTTCCTTTACTTTAGGAAAATTAATTAGAGGAATGGTTTCAACAGTCATCCCTAATCCTGATTTGTTGAAGTAAGGTCTTTGTGCTGAAAGAATTCTTTCAAGTTTCTCAGATCCTATAGAAAATCTTTTAGAAATACTTGAGATATCATTTTTCAAGAATGCATTTTCTTTTGAAAGATTATCTGTATTTTCTTTCAAAGTAGTAACACTTTGTCTAAACTTTGACCTTTTCTTTCCAAACATTTTCCAGTTGTTTCAGTACAAAATTTTCCCTTTTAAGAGAGGTTTTGAGACTAAGACACAATTCATCAATATATCTAGAGACTTTAGTAGGGATTTTTGAATTACTTACCTCAATTTCACTGTCTAAGTCTAAGTCTGAATTTGAATTTGAGTCTATTGTGCCATGAGACAAATATTGGCATAATCACCATCACTTTCCTCACATTTTGTATCACTTTAAGTTTATGCTTTAAGTGACTTTCGATATTTCTCAGCTTTTCCTTTCTTTTTCTTCAGAAAGGGACAGTTTGGTCTGATGTGTCCCTTTTTCTTGCATTCAAAGCATACTACATCTTTATTGGATTCATCATCTTCAACTGACTTAGTCTGTTGCTTTTGAAAACTTTGTTTCTTTGGATTGAATATTCTCCCTTTTCTGTTTAGTTTTATGAATCTTCTTATCATGAGAGCAAGCTCTTTATCATCCATATCATCTTGAGAATCAGAACATCGTAATCATTATTAGATTTTAATGCAATAGATTTCTTACCTTTAGGATCTTCATCTTCGTTGATTTGCTCCACTTTATAAGACTGAAGAGTCCCAACCAATTCGTCAACAGAGAGTGGCATGATTCTTTGTGTCTCCCTTATTGAGGTTTTTATGTGATTCCAATCCTTGGATAGTCCATGTAATAGCTTGTTTACCTTCATGGGTCTAGAAATTGGTTTACCTTGATATTCAAGACCATTCACGATTTCTGTAAAATGACTAAACATGTCAATGATAGATTCTCCTGATTTCATTTTGAATGCTTCATATTGACCGAGCAAAATGTTGATTCTGGTTTCTTTCGCTCGATCAGTTCCTTAATAGGTGATGTGTAATCTATCCCAGACTTCTTTAGTTGTTTCACAAGAAGATATTCTGTTATATTCAGTAAAAGATAATGCACAATATAAAGAATAAAATGATTTTGCATCGGAGCTTATTTCTTGGTTATCTCTTCTTGAGTCATTTCATTGGACTCAACAGCTTCTTTTCCTCTTTCTGAGACTGGTCTAGTTTTAGGAATGATTCCTTTGTCTACCACATCCCATTCCAAATGATTCTTTGATCTTAGGAATGCCTTCATCTTGTTTTTCCATATTTTGTATTCATTTCTATCAAAATAAGGCGGTCTGGTATTGTTTTGCCCTTCAACCAAACCTGGAACCAACATACTAGCCATGGATCTTTAACTCTGAAGTAAAACACTTTAACTTAAGTGAGTACACAGGCTCTGATACCAATTGCGAAAGCTAGTATGAGCACCTAAATGGAGGTGAATAGGTGCAAAAACAAATTTCCCGAGAGAAGTGTGCAACAGTAATCAACAATAGATTATGAAAAGGAAATTATGCTATTGTAAACAAATTAAGTTACAATCAAAGTAAAAGAGCGTAGGGAAGAGAATAAGAACACAGAGTTTATAGTGGTTCGGCTTAATCCAAACCTACATCCACTCTTCCGCACTAACGGCCCACTGGTTGGATTTCACTATGAATCAAAAGAGTTGTTACAGTAAAGCTCTTCCTTAATTCCACAGTGTAGAGACTCTGCTACATTTCCTCAAGGTCTCACAAAGATATTAACTCTCTTTTGAGTACAAGATTTCGCTCAACAAATGAATTGACTAAGAACAAGGAGCTTTAGACTTTGGAATTCTTCTATCGCGCACACACTCAAACAACTATAACGTCTTCCTTATACACTCCTTCATGCCATCACACCCGTTGGCACTTACCAAATGAGTTTCTTCCAATCTACCCGTTGGACAGAATCAATTACGAAGATTTCGAGTTATTTAAGGAATATGACGATAGCCCACCAATCCTGCTCGCCCATACAATCAGGATCTAGGTTTCCGTAAGTAGAACCTTCCAAGTATACTTTGCCAATCAACGGATCCACAATCCTTGAATCAATCTCAATTTGAATGATGGATTCCGACATGCTGTATCCAGCCAATAGATCTTCTTCAGTCGATAGAATCAAATCCTCAATGAAATACTCAGTTCTGGATAAGCCTTTTTCAACGGTCTAGAAACTGTCAATGAGGATAGACTTTGGGTCTTGAGTCTAGCAGTCCGGAGGTCTTCAAACTTTGATGGAAGAGTCTACAAGTCTTCAGACTAGACTGATGGAAACGTTTTGTCAACTTCAAAACACTCAAGGAAGTTTTCTTCAACAGGTTCAACGCTCAGGGGCAAGTGTCACTTGACTCTTGTGTGGAATATTTCTTTAATGATATGGAAAATTTTTATTTGAGTCCTGAAAATGAAATAGGAAGAGTTGATTATTTTGTGACCGAAGAAGCGACACTAACACTGGGGCTTGTTTCAGAAAGCTCGCCAAAGGTGTTTGATCGAAACCATAGCTTGTTGCAGCTTTTTAAGCCGTCTTAGTTGAAATCATGGGGCATCTTTAAAAAATAATAAAGAAAATCTCCAAATAAGAACATAAAGTGATGTTATTTTTGTAAAAGAGGGCCTAGAGTGAAAATTATTTCAATAAATGCCTAAAGAGATTAAATCAACGTCAAATAAAGACTCGAGCTCATTGGTCGGTCAAACATTGGTTGGTTGACGAGCATGCAATATTTCTAGTAGTAAGAAAAGGGGCATTTTTGTAATGGAAATGCAATGGAAATCAGCTAGTCGACTCAAGCCTTGGATTCCCTCTAGATATGAGCATGTAGAAGAAACAAGGTGGTCGGGGCCACCAGCCCATCAAAATCAACTTTATAATTTTTCTTTCCAGAGCAAAGTTGCCGGAGGAGTGGAGTGAAGTTGCGTGGAGAGAAGCTGGCACGAAAGTGATGAGCTATTCCTGGCTCTTTTGACTAAGCGAAAAAGAACGTTAGTAGCCACTTTATCCTTTGAACTGCCATTCTTCACCAAAGTCCAAACACGGAAATCCTCTTCGGACTAAATAATCTGAACAAAATTTGTTCTTTCACACACTGACGAAATCTTTCTTATGAACTCTTATCTCAAGTATTCTATGCTTTTAACAATGACTTGCACTTTGATTTGATGGGGAAAAACATCACCAAGCCAATGAATTCCCAAAAAGCATCCAATGAAAAAGGCCCTACTCGAGCGAAAGATCCTTCACTTCAAAGTAAAACTAAAATAAGCTATTGACATCCCAATTAATCTTTTAAAGGTGTTCTAGAAAATTTTCTCATTTCTTTGAATTTGCACATCAGAAACAACCGCATTACTTTCAACTAAGCAAAAAGCTTGATATTTTTTCATGCTCGAGCTATGAAAGAAAACTAGTCACACAAGTGACTACTGACTATATACCCTCTTCCTCTTCCATTGATTCAATTTTATAGGATACTATTTGTCATAAAAAAAAAAAAGTGAGCGTATGGACTTAAAATGTTTTATGTGCTAGTAATCTGCATTTAGACTCCTGTATGGACTCAAAAGTGCCATTGCTATGGTGGGGGAGCTCATCGTTGGTATGGTCAATAAGCTCAATCATTATGTTTATGAGGTCTCGGGTGCAAGAACATCATCAAAAACCAACAATTTTTGCTGCTAAGGTGAAGGATTTTATCCTTGGCGTGGTCAATGTGCTATAACCCAAAAACCATTAGGAAAAAAAAATGAACGCTTAAATTCCATGCCATGCTAATGAGTTTTGGTCATCAATGACAAAACATACGCTAAAAAAGAAAACAAAATGAAAGCATTAACAAATTTGCAAAATAGAGACCACTAGCAACATGTAGGACCATGACGACACCCAATCCAATTAAAAATATATGCAGTGGATGCAACTTATGTGCATTAATTTGTACGAAAGGAGACATAATGCATCAACAAATCTAACAAAACAAGGAAAAACAATACTTAAAGAACCAAAAGTTTCTCCTACCGTTGTTGTCACTCCTATCGATGTGATATTCCACTACATGCCTATACCTTGTCAACATGTTGCTTCAACAAAATGCAATTGCTCTATCTTTGGTGAATGAAGGATTGGCAGTAAAAAAATTGAATAAAACTGACCTTAATTAAACATAAGTGGAGATCGAAGTAAATTGCAAACTTGGGAAAAGATGATGGAAAATCTAGGCCGTTGTTTAATATGTGAGTATTTGACTAACAAGAGGTGGGTCTTGCCCGAGCTTTGTTTTCTTTTGTCAAATGAAACGAAGACTAGAAGAAGAGGAAGAACATGTGAAGAAACGAAGGAAGAAGTGTTTGCTTTTTCTTTTTTAGTGGCTTGTAATTTTTTACTCAAATTTTTCTTGGACAAAAGTACCCTTATTTTGGCAAGTGGAAAAATACATGCTTGTTGGCCAACAAACATTTAGCCGATCAGTGAGTTCGGGCTTTTATCTAAGATTAATTTAGCTACTTTAGGTCATTATTTAAAATAATATTCATTTTAGACCTTTTTTTATATATAAAATAACTTTACTCCATGTCCTATTTAGTATTTTTTTCAAATAATAACTATCAACCCGTTTCGTAAAACAGCAAAAGATAAAAGATAAAGTAATAAAAAAAAAATGTAACGGAAATGAACCATTCGACTCGAGGCCTGGATTCACTCTAGATATGCGCATTTAGAGGGAACAAAGTGGTGGGGGCCACCTGCCCATCAAAATCAATTTAATCATTTTTTCTATCCACAGCGAAGTTGCATCGAGTGAAGCTAGCACGAAAGTGATGAGCAAATACTCCCTTGTTCTTTTGACTAAGCAAAAAGATAGAAAAAAAAAGGTGAGATATCATGAATACACATGGAACATTCAACTTTAAGGGAAAGCTTTACACTTTTGAAGTGTCATTCTTCCTTAAGGTCCAAACGCGGAAATTCTCTTTTGAATTAAATGCTTTGAATGAGATGTATTCTTTCACACCTAGATGATCTTTCCTATAAACTTTCGTATGAAGTTTTCAATTCTTTTGAAAGTGACTTGCACTTCGAATTGATTGGAAATAACAACACTAACAAAGTGAATTCCAAAAAAGCATCTAATGAAAAGACACTTCCCGAGCGAAAGATCCTTTGCTCCGAAGTAATAGAAAATAAGCTATTAACAAACGAATTAATTATTTAAAAGTGTTCTTCTACAGAATTTCTCATTTATTTGAATTTATAGATTAGAACAAATCGCATTATTTTCAACTGAACAAAAAGCTTGATCTATCTCCATGCCCAAGCTATGAAAGGAAAGGGTAATCCTTATGCGTTAAAACAGCTTAAAAATTGCCTGATGACCATCGCTTTATGAAATGTGGGGAAAATGGCAAAAGGAGGCATGTGCCTCTCTGCATTTGGAGCGTGAATGTATCAAATTCCTCTGACACTTGTTGATCATACTATTGTTTAATTATGTATTGTGATGAAGATGTATCACCAACTCTCTTAATTTATCAACATGTGATGCCATGATATTTAGCTTTAAAAATTCAAAAAAACAGGATAATTTTTAGCTCAAATATAAAATATACTCCATAGAATGAAGTATTAACGCACAAATATAAGTCAAGCAATTTATTAAATATGTTATATGAATATAAATAAAAGGAGTAGCAGTAGAGGAACCATTTTATAGTGGTCCGATCCAAATGGGTGCCAGCTCTATTTATAGAGACTGTTCGAGAGTTATACCTAATCAACTTCAGCCATTGAATTTAAGTCGGTTGCAGTCAGTTGTGCACAAGGTTTGACGTTCTGCCCGCTTTAAAATGGAAGTGGGATTTACAAGACTTTTTTTTTTTTTGGTCGGAAAATTTACAAAACTTTACGCACTAGCAAATGGACGTCTAACCCAGTTGAAGTCATATTTAATGACGTTTACGGCGTCATGTTCTTAGTTATCATAAAGTATTGCAAACCTTTGTAAACTGTCGGAAATAAAATAAAATAAAATAAATCAAACTTGCGCCATTAGGTTATTGATTACAATCGAATATTGTAGACCTTTGACTACCGAAACGTAGGGCTAAAGTTGATGGTGGGGGTCTTGGAGAAAAAGTAAGTGCAACTGGAACGGGCACATTGGATGTGATCTTGGAACTAGAACTATATATGCCAACATTATGTTTGATTGAATCGTTTGGCTTTTAGATCCACGAAGGAACATGGGAGATGTCAAGACCAAATTGTAGAAAAGCAATTTTTCACTTTGGAGATGTCAAGACCAATTTGAAGGAAAGTGGGCTGGAAGGTGGTTACTAGTGTGGCTTGCGAAATAAGTTCTTCAGGACTAAGACTTTTTAAGCACGTGCAAGTGGACAAATTGTGACCATGTAGGTTCTGCTTACTTTGTTTAATTAATAATCTTTGTTTTGATATCTTTCATCATTTTGTTGATTGAGAATTTCTGGTGCCTAAATATGGTGAGAGATAACCTGGATGTATTTTAGTGTCTATTACACAATTGCAGAATAATTTCCTATCTTCTTTACCCATGAGAAATTGGTGTAATTTGACAATCATAGGCTGAAGAGTTAGACCTCCCACACTCACATTGTCTCTGATTTTTCTGCCTTGTGTAATGATGGAACGACTTTCATGCTCTAGCAATTGAAGGTTTTATTTGCAACTTGACCTTCAAATTTTATGTCCTCACCAATTTTGGAGCTTGAACCTAATAGCCTCCTCCTCCTCCTTTTTTATTTATTTATTATTAAATATCATAACTTCCAACATGTATCCGGATATGCTTTTTTTTTTTTGTTCAATTTGATATAATCCTTGAGAATAAGTAATATATGGCCTATCTTGCGGATAGACTTCAAGTCACAGGACATAAGGTTTTTCATTATATAGTTGGAATGTAAAGGTCATTCCAGATTAAAAATCCAAGTTGCTTTTGCAATCATATCTAGAGTAACACATACTTCAATGACATTCATGGACCACTTTCAATTCACATTCAACAAAGATTAGAACACATGGTGCCACCACAGATCTCATATCACCTTTTTCATTTTATAATGACAAGAAATTAATCGATTAGTATCTAATCGATTAATCTAGAGGTGCATCAATCATCACTCGCAAATTTATCATATAACCACAGCAAACTATCTTTTTAACGAGATCAACACTTTATTATCAATATAAGAAAAAGAAAATTGAAGGACTGAATAAATAGAAGCCATTTCCCTGTAGCTAAATAAATTAATCTGAAAATTGGCCTTTAATTAGGATAGTTTGTTATTATGGTTATAGAAATTTATCCTATGTTGAATAGTCAAATTTATTAACAATTCAATTTAGCAATAAATCCAACATTAACCAGAGGCATGTGACGAAGACACATCTAACTAATGTGACAAATGTGATCTTTCACGAAGAAAAGTTTAATGTGCATATTGTCAACACTTCATGTGCATGAAGAGCACTCCAATGCTAAAGGGTGGCTCCTTGAGCACTTTTATTAAAAAATTCTTTGTTGACACACATCGAAAGGAAGTCATGCACCTGAGAATCAACATATATAGAGAAGATCAAATGGCGAACAGACCGCGACCCAGAGAAACCAAATCTTAGGCAACTCATTGCTTATTGTTAACCATTTCTGCTTCCTGATTCTAATGGCTTCTTCTTCTTCTTCCAAGCACAGAAGGAGCTATGATGTCTTTCTGAGTTTTAGAGGCACGGACGTCCGCAACTATTTCCTCGGTCATCTCTACACAGCTCTTGATCAAAGTGGAATAAACTCTTACATGGACAATGAAGATCTAAAGAAGGGAGAGCAAATATCACCTGCACTCATGGAGGCAATCGAGGAATCGCAAATTGCGATTGTTGTTTTCTCCAAGGACTATGCCTCATCACCGTGGTGTTTGGAGGAGGTGGCAAAAATCATGGAGTGCAAGGAGCAAAGAGGCCTCATGGTCTTTCCGGTGTTTTACAAAGTGGAACCTAGAGAAGTGAGAGGGCAGAGACAGGGTTATGCAGAAGCTATGGCCAAACATGAGGTCAAGTTTGGGGAGGATTCAGAGAAAGTAAAGCGATGGAAGAAAGCTCTTCTTGATGTTGGGAGCATGTCTGGATGGCATTTTATGGACGGGTACGTGAAAACACTTCTACTGCTTCAAATAGCGTAATTCTTTTGATATTTGATCTTCTTTAAGGTTTGGGATCCTCTAAAATTCGGCGTAAACTATCCCGGCTCTCTCTAATTTGCCTCGTCTCTCTCTCTCTCTCTCGCACTCGCATTAGACACAGCACAGAAAACACTTGCACAGAGCACGAAACAGAGTACCATGGGCAAGCCGTTCGTCCTCTCCGACCCACGCCGCCGTCCGATTGCTCACGTCCCAAGGCCATCCCAGCCGCATCACCTCAGCCCGTCTCTGTGTGTCTGGGTCTAAGGGCTTTAAGGCTACGAATCTAGGCTCGCGACCCCGGATCTGGGGCTTCAAGCCCGGATCAGCGGTCGCTAGCCTCGGGCAGTGGTCGCCTGAGACTCTCCTGTCTTCCGTGACACAGGGACAAGAACACGGAAAGAGGGCGCATCAACTGCGCTAGGACAGGCGATGGTGGCGGGGACGTGGCAGCGGGGGAAACAGATGAGGGCGGCCACGGGGCAGTGGCAAATGCGGAGGGGAGTGGAGAGAGAGGGGTGGGGGAAATTTGGGTTTGAGCTTTGAGCCTAGGCATTTTCTTATTTTTCAAGTAAAATTTAACAAAAAATTCTAGAAACTATAAGAGAAAATTCAAAAAACTTGAAACTTTGAATTCACAAATTGAGATATTGGTTAGAACAAAAGGTGCACAGTATTCAAATATAATAAGTTTCTTCAATATCAAAAACTATCATAATACATTAAAACCACATGTATTAATCTATATCCTATTTCTACTGGATATAGTTCAAGCCGGGTTTAAGAGAAAGTTTCCTTCTATGCTCACCAACATGGGAGGTAACATTGCTCTATCATTGCCTAGTTGTGTCATACGACTCGTATTTGGTCAATTTTCATTTTAGTGATTTGTCCTTTATCTTGAAATACATTTTTAACAAATATATGTTTGTTTGCAAAAAATCATGATAGTAAAGTTATCGACTTAATTTGAAAGTTTAAATTCTAATAATTTGAAATTCGAAAAAATAGCACAAAAATAAAATATCTTGAAATAAACATTTTAACTAGCATATATTATCAAATGTAATTCATGATCAAACAAACATCCATTTGGTTTTGAAGTATGAGAATTATAAGTCATTAAATCAATGACACAGATAATGCAAGTTATTGTCATTATAAACCATGGTATTATTCTGTATATAATTACGTAAATAATACGTCTAAATCATAGATAAGCTACTCCTAATTGGAAATACAAATCATTTCATAACGTGATCTAACTTCATATGGTATTAGCTTACACTTGGCAATCTGGATTAGGCTATCACTCATGAAACACTCATGCGAGTGGCACCCTCATGTTTAGACTAGTTCTAGATAATAGACTCTATCCTCTTAAGAAAAAGATTAACTTAAAAATCTATAGAAGTATATTTTCGTGGACTTTGGCTTTCCAATTCGGGCGGGAAGTTTGGGCTCCCGTGTTCCACCCCCGTTATTGTTAGTTGGAGGGTCTTTTGTACTGCTGGCATGCCTCTGCTTCTTGTTGAGGTTTTGAGCTGTCACTCTCTCATGGACGCAGACCCAGACTAGAATTACTTAAGAGAGTAAGAATTGTGGAGAAAGCTTTCTCTACTGATTTCGCCTCCCCTTTCAACTGAAGAGGGATCAGCTATATACATACAAAAGCTGGTGCCTGTGGGATGTTGCCAGCTCCCTTCAACATTTACAAGCGGACAATAACAAAAGTGAGCTGCCTACGCCTGTACATATAAGACATTATACCCCGTCTAACCCATGGGGATTATCCTTTCTAATCCATGCATTTTCTCTTCTTCTGAGAAAATTAGTTTTTGACGTCTTGTACTGCTGAGTGCTGACGTAGTAATCACTCATCTGAAGGCTGGCCCTGGGTCTTTTCTTCTAAATTGGGTGTGATTATTTCGTTCAATTTTCTCTTCAAGTCGATGATCTTGGGTTTGGGAGATCGTCCAGACTTCAAAAACATTAGCCCTGAAGTATAAGCTCTGTCCTCTACGCCAGAAACTTAGGGGGCAGATCGATTACTTTCTCTCATTTTCTCTCTCAGACTTCTTTTTATTTAAAGCTCATATAACCCTTGAGAATGATGATGAAAATTCTTCCATCACCTTGCAGATAATACTTTTGTTTGTTGCCTATTGCATGCTCTAGGACGGCTTTAAAGAATTCGATTTCAGTGGCTTTAGTGATAAAAATTATGTCTCACCGCATTTTTATGTTTCTCTTGGTTTTGTTTGGTTCTGCAAGTTGTTGAATTTCCCAGATGTGTTAGACATGATCTATTTCCTTTCATCAGCCAGTTCCATTCATCGTGCTGGTAACAATCACTGTAGAAAATCTAGGACCATATCCTAAGCAGCTTCAAGCATGTAGTACCAGCGGTTTAACTTTACTAACAAGGTGTAGATAGCCTCTGTCAATGTTGATCGAGTCTGCAAACCCTGCTTCTACAAGCGGGAGTCCAGTTTCTGCTACGCTTGGGTGAAGTTTCTAGCTTAGTCATCCTTGTCCTTCCCAATGGAGATAAGGATTTAGACCAGAGAGTCCCTTTAAAGAAAAGTGTCTTTTAGAGCCTATTATATTTCTTTATTAACGTCAAATCTCCAGGTAGTAGAGCTTTAGAGAATACGCAACTTTTCTTTCCATTATTCAAGGAACTCTTCTCCGATTTTTTTGTAAAATTTTAACTCAACTTCTAGAATCTTTATGTGTGAAGCAGGATCTTTTATGAACCATTGAAGTTGCACCTTAACTTTCCATTATTGTAAAATTTTAACTCAACTTCTAGAATCTTTATGAATTTTTATTTTTATTTTATTTTGAATCTGGGCCCCGAAATCTCTTTCTCAAGTCTAACTAGCAACTCTGCATAGATTTTAGTACCCTTCCCATGAAGGCCGTGATTGATGGAATCAATATGTAGATATCAAACTTAACATATTCAAATTTTTTATTTTCGAGGTTTTTATCACCAGATTCAATGTCAAAATCTTCAGGAATAGGATTATGATTCTCAGGAATATTTTCCTCGTGATTTTTTTATAGCCATCTGGTACAAACTTTCCAAGAGCTTCATTGTCAAGATCTTGCTCCCATAACTTTATTGAAATAATATATGGCAGATAGTTCACCTAAAAAACACATAACCA
This sequence comes from Eucalyptus grandis, assembly GCF_016545825.1. NCBI lineage: Eukaryota > Viridiplantae > Streptophyta > Magnoliopsida > Myrtales > Myrtaceae > Eucalyptus > Eucalyptus grandis. The sequence goes on from NC_052619.1 coordinate 26,435,471, forward strand.
TTTCTGAATCAGATTATACTTGGTGTGTGCGTTTGTTTGCCAAACATATCATCTTCTACCTGATTTTAATCTTCAAGGATATCTCCTTTAATTCTTTTGGGACTAAATCAAAAGAGGCTTGTGAACTTCGACTGTCTTTTCAACCAACCAGTTCATTCTCTTGGCAACTCTCTCACAGTATTCATTCCCACATTCATTGAACGGATGATATTAAGGCTTTTTCCATTCCTCTATAATTCTAAAATGAGAAAAAATAACTCTGTCTTTTGCATGGCCAACTAATATTTGCTTTCGTTCTAATAGAAGCATAGCTTTTGCTCTCATTCTCCTTTTGTCTCTTTGAGCACTTCTTCCTTGGATGCCCCTCTTGCTTGCATACCCGAAAATTTTTTCTTTCTGCTGTAGGATTTATCTGCACAACAAGACAATTTACGAGAGAGAGAGAGAGAGAGAGAGAGAGAGAGAAGCAGCTAAGATTATTTATCTGGAGGAATATATTCTATGTCAAAGTTGTAATAACTATACCATTCTTGTATAATGAGAAGCCTAGTTTGCTGAGCTTCTTTCAGATTCAGATACAAGAATCTTTCGACATATTCAGAGTTGGTTCTCATTACAAACCTTTTTGGGGTAAGGAATATATAAAAAACAATTTATACAATTTTTCATGGCAAGTGCATCCTTTTTATGTGTCAAATAATAGAGTTCAGACCATTTAAATGTGGCAGACCAATATTGATAGAAGTCTTACTGATTTTCTTCATTTAGTTTTTTGTACTTCTCCCTAGTATTCATTTGATGCATCAGAAGGTGATAATATGGTGGCAAATGCTTTACCTTTTCTTTAACCTACTGCTTGAGTGTCTTCATCATCCCAAAATCGAGATGTATTTCTTGGAGCTTTCTTGGGTAACCTACTAAGATAGTTTAAAATTGTCTGGCCTAGTTAGCAGATCTACAGTAACTCGGGACTTTTTACCTTCTACTTTGTTAGGAAAGTTTATTATATCTCCCAAGCTCCATACGCAAGCAATTAATTTTTTCCTTTATCCATTTTACCTTCTTTTACATAGGATCATGTCTTCTATCTTAAAGATATTTGTCAGTGGTTATAAGTGATTCATTTGCATCTCTTCGCTTTTGCTAAAGACCACTACATTAAGTATATACACAGCACAAACCTTGTGTAGATACTTGAAGGCAACATCCATTTCCCGCTGAAAATTGCCCAGCGCAATCTGTCTATGAGATCTCCCGCTGCAGCTATCTTATAGTCATTATCTTTGTTGGTTTGCTAAGCTGAAGATAGTCTGTAACAATTCACACTATTCCTCGTACCTGCTCTGCATGGTTAATGAACATGAAGGTTGGGCTAGAATGCGGACTAAAACCATCTCTAATGAAACTTTCGAGAACAGATCAGGAATTTGTTTTTCAAATACCTCTACCATCTCACAGTTTTTGCTCAAATGAGGGTAATTGGACCTTTTAGCTCTAGTCTGGCTTTTACACCATTAAGACTCCACAGTTTGACTTACATTTTACACACACACAAAAAAAGAAAAAAAAGAAAAAAGACTCATTGTGGATCGTCACGAAAGTTACTTTTCAGTTTTAGCAGGAACTTATTCCATTTCGTTCCTGGCAGTTGGATACTCCGAATTTTTCCTTGTTCTAGGCAGAACAAATTTTGATACTAGGAGGTATCATTTGGAAATGAAGATTTTTGCATCCAAATAGCTTATGCTCCCATTATTTGCCACGCTGAGCTCACACTCTAAATGCTTGGTCACATGGACAAAATCTGATTGTTTCACAGGAAAACTCTAATTTTGTCTTCAGTCACAGGATAATCGTGGTGCTGTCTCAAATTTGTTTTGTCCCTAAGAATGCAACCAAGAATGACATCCTCATCTAGTGTCGGGAAAGGAAAGATCCGTCTAAAAATAAACATTGATTCCCACCTGCCATTCTCAATGCAATAGGCTTTGTTAATGGTCTCCACCATTCATCTGGTGATGCATTAGGTCTTGCACAATTAGTACAAGCTCCAATGTCTCTAATGAATGTGGATAACACCCGGGAAATTTAAACATCACAACCTCGTAAGTGCTTAACCCAGCTTCCTTGATGTGCCATTTGGGAGGGTTTGATCATATTCCAATTTTCCCTGGCTATGGACCATTGCCCTGCTGTATTCCCAAAGCTCGGAAAACTTCATGTATGTCTTGGGATGCGGATCTTTTCACCTTCGGAGTGCATTACCATTACAACATTGTTCTCTCCTGACTATGTATCCTACAGGCATATTAATTTGTTTGTATCCTATGATTCTTCTTCTAAAGTTCAGAAGTTTACAGATCTTTGAGATGCGACCTCTTCCCGATTGACTTGTTGTACTGTATCCTGTATTATAGTAAGAGGTTCAAAAATCCTTAATTTCCTAGCCAAGAGGGTGTAGACAGTGTTCCAAACATAAGGTTTTTTTTTTGCACCCCTCTATTGGACCTGAGACACACTAATCTCTCCAGATGCTCCAATACGTTCCACCATAGTCGAACTCCTAGACCGTGTAATTCTAGGGAAAAGTGTTAAAAAAAAGTCCTAAACCTTTTTCATTTGTGCCCATTTGGTCCTAACCACTTTAGTCCTAAACATTTTTACTAAGTGCCAATTCAGTCCTTTTTGGTTAATTGTAGCCATATTTTGCTAATTGGGCACTAGTTGACGTTGATAATTTTAATAATATTTTAATATTTTTGAATTTTTGAATTTTTTTTCTTTTTTCCTTCTCCTCCTCCTTCCTCCAACTGGTCGTTTGACCTCAGCAACTAGCCAGAGGTGATGGCAAGCCTCACTAGCCCAACGCAAGGCCACCCTCACAACTTGGGCGGTGAGGCTCGCCCTCACCGAATTTGGCGAGGTTCGAGCTCGATGCCCGGCGAGGCTCGACCTCACTGGATCTAGCGAGAGTTGAGCCTCGCCAGTGTAAAGTGAGGCTAGCTCGAGGCCACCTGAGTCGCAAGGGTGGCCTCACGCTGAGCTAGCGAGCCTCGCCCTCCCTAGATCTGGTGAGGGTTGAGCCTCACTGGCTATGGGCCTAGCGAGAGGCCAGCTTGAGGTTGCCAAAGCTGCGAGGGTGGCGTGGCGTCGGGCTAGCAAGGGTCAAGCCTCGTCAGCCATGCCTTGTCACCCAACGTGAGGCTACCCTCATGGCCCTTGCCGGTCGCCTCTAGCCAATTGCCGAGTTTCACCAACCAGCTTGAGGAAGGAGGAGGAGAAGGAAAAAAAGAAAAAAGAAAAAGAAAAAGAAAAATTTTAAATTTCAAAATATTATTAAAAATTGTCCATATTAGTGCCGATTGTGTCACGTCAATCGGCCGGTGCCTAGCCAACAAAATCTGGCCACAATTAGCCGGAAATAACTAAATTGGCACCCAATAAAAAGGTTTAGGACTAAATTGGTACCAGTTAAAGGTTTAGGATAAATTGACACAAATGTAACATGTTTGGGACTTTTTTACACTTTTCCTTGTAATTCTAGGAGATTAATTTTTTACCTACAAAATTGTCTGTAATCGTGTGAACCTCTTCAAACAAATTTGCTATCTAATTTCCATCCTCTAGAATTTGTGGTATTAATGAATCTATAAATCATCAGTGTGATACACCAAAAATTTGACCTGCGGGTTCATCCTATCCATGTTTAAAGAATCAATCCTCAATGTTCATGAATTCCCCAAACAAATATCATTTGGAGCCATTAAATAATTTTGATGGGCTTGGAAGCAGACTAGCCCATGTGCTAGCTTGGCTAGTATTCCTGATATCAATTAATCTCTAAAACCCATACATCTTTGATCCAATACAATTGCAACCACAAGAAGATGAAATAACGGGACTTATCCTATTCTGATTAACCCTATATATGTATATAATGACATGTGCCTCTTGTTCTTTCTCTTGTCTCTCTAATTTTTTTGGAGATTTAGCATAGGTACATCTAAGGTTTGAAGTTCCCTATACGACACCTCTGCCATTGACATCGATTGTGAGAAATCTATCCCATAGTTAAAGTTAAATATTAATAATCAATAAACAGCACTAACATCTACTTCGAGCTATTTCTGCTCCAAAGTTGATCCCGACAGATAATCTTATTGGAAAGTTTCTTCTAATACCTAAGATGTTGACTTTAAGGGCACTATATCATCACATGCGTTCGTCGCTGATAATTGTTCACTACACTATGTTGAATGTTCTTCGTCAGTCTCATATTCTGAGAAAACTTCATAGAGACATTAAACCTCAAAGTCTAAATTTTCTAGTTCCTGCTCATCTATAGGTTTATAAGCAGGTTCGTCATGAAGAGTGACATCTTCGATAAATACTACACAAATATTATCTTTCTGTTGATACATTTATTGACAATCATGAGGCTTGTGGGCTTTCAATCCACAAAATCGAACAAAAGTTACAACTACTTAACAGGGTTTACCCTGAGGACAACGAGGTTAGAACCTCTGTGTTTCCTTTTAAAGGCCTCAATTCTTTGTAAGTCTGGATGACTTTTCAGATTTATAAGGCCTTAGTTTTCCCCTGGTACACTTTTTTCATATCAAATTAACTTTCTTCTTTTCGATCCCTTTGGAAAGTGTCTTGCACTTTTGGCTTCTCGATGGATGTTACAGCCATTTCTACCCAGCACATATTCAATGTGAGAGCAACAACTCTTGTGTAAATAAGGAAACTATTTAGTTGCTTCCTTCGTTTAGGGGTCAGTACTCACTCTCCTCATCGTATACTTTTTTGCTTGGATTCACCCACCCGGACCTTCTACTACCTCTTTTTTCTCAAAGGAGCAAGTCGTAAGCCTTCTTTGTGACCTCTGGCCATGGCTCCGGAAGTCTGTCAAAGAAAGTCTTTGAGATTGTTGAAATTCACAGCGTCAAAATAGCACATATCAAAAGTCTATAATTTCATTAGAGCATTTAAAGGCTACTCTCTCTACTATTTCTATAGAAAGCAATAAACCACAGAATTCTCTATGCAAGACATCTGTTACGATGGCTTATAGTCCCTTTACAATAAGCTCTTGTCTAGTTTATACCTTAAATCTGTTTGACATAATAAGAATTTCTAAACTTCTGAGCGTTACCGACAAGAGTGGCTTCACATACTTCATACATAGTGTTGGACTATATCCTCCTGCATTTGTCATCATACCAATGGCTGTGACCCATTTATCTATCCTTTCAAACACATGTTTTCCAGTATCAAGATTAAGAAGAGCACCAAGAACTAACAACAGGCCTTAATGGATTATTCATTAAACAGACTATGGTTTGTTCTTCTTTTACCAAAAAAAAAAAACTATGGTTTGTTCTAAGTGGATAATCGGGCTTATATAAAGTCCATTTCTCTGTTAAAAGCTCAATATATATTCCATCATCAATAGTATCGGAGATTCTTCAGCCAACCCTAAAAATTGCCAAAGATGTCGGGCTAACTTACTAGTATCATTACTATTAAGGTTAGCTGCTCTTTTTACGGGACCTAAAATGAATGGTGTTACCTTTCCTTGCTAAATTTTTAGGACTTGAAGGACTTGATTCGAATCTCGTGCCTCAGGCTTCTTTTAATTAGTCTCTGTTTCCATTACATCATGCCTTTCATTGACCAATAAAAATACCTCTGTTGCAAGAGCATTTTTACCTTGTATCTACACAGTCGTTTACATTGTGTAAGCCATTATACATAGGAGAAGATAAATCTGGTATTCTATCAACCTGTTTTGTTTATTAGAAATGTTTATTTAATTTTCTTAGAAAGAATGAAAAGCTAGGATTTTTTTCTTTAAGGAAAATACAGGCCTAATGGCATTTTTGTAAATACTTGAAGCAGTAAAGAGCAAAAATGTAATAATATGACAGATTTCTACCGGAACCAACAGTAGGCCGTGTTTGTCCAAACAGCCAAAGACGGCTCTTTATTTTTTCACTTTCAGAAGCGAGCCTACAATTGTCTCAAAGGATAAAGTACTTGATTTTAATTAGATTTACCTTATTGGAAATGCTAATTTAGACTCCACGTCGGCTATTTTTATCACAGATATTGCTTCGCAAAGGAATATACCAGATAAATGGGTTGGCATTTGGACAATTAAAGAAAGACAAGACAATTTCAATGAACTTTGTAAAGAGATGAAAACAAAGCCTATCAATGATTTAATATATCCAATACTTAACTTGAATTATTGATAAATGCAAGATAGATTAACATACAACTTTTAAAATAACAAGAAGAATATTATTTTAGTTCTGCTTAGACTCAGGCAAGATGCTAATTGAACATATTTGGACATTCATCTCCATATATATTGAGGACTAGCTTCTTATTCGGCGATTCTCTTTGAATACTTATTCCTTTCTTTGGATTACTCTAAAAGCACTTTCTACGAATTTACCTTTGTCAGATATGAAGCGGGGCTTATACAAGACATTGTACAGAAAATCTCAACTCAACTAGATCGAACGCTATTAAAAGTAGCCAAGTATCCGGTTGGGATAGATTCCCGAGTACAAGAGCTTCAAACAATCCTAAATCTACAGTCCAAGGATGATATTCTTATGATAGGATTATGGGGACAAGGAGGCATAGGCAAGACAACCCTTGCTAAAGCCATCTATAATGCTATTTTTAGGGAGTTTCAAGGTTCTAGTTTCTTGGACCGTGTTAGTGAAAATTCCAAAAGTTCCACTGATTTGGTTCATTTGCAGAAAAAATTGCTATCACAAGTACTGCGAAAAGAATTAATAGTCTTCAGTGTTGATGAAGGAAGTCAATTGATTCAAGATAGACTTTCCAATAAGAAAGTTCTCATTATTCTTGATGATGTGGATGATGAACACCAGTTAAATGCTTTAGCTGGAGATTGCGAGTGGTTCGGTAAAGGAAGTAGGATAATTATCACAACAAGAAACAAGCATCTGCTAACTTCTCATGGAGTATATTCGGATAAGTTGTACAAAGTTACAGCTCTCGAGTGTGGTGAAGATCTTGAACTTTTTAGAAAGCATGCTTTTCTAAGAAGTCAAAAAATAGAAATAAGGAGCAATCTTGTTGATAGTGTTTTACATTATGCTGGAGGCCTTCCTTTGGCACTTCAGGTGTTGGGTTCTTTCTTGTGCGGTAGAGGAGAACATCAATGGGAAAGTACCTTGGACAAACTAGCCAAAAGTCCTCACAAAGAAATCAACGATGTGTTAAAGGTAAGTTATGATGGATTGGAGGACTATGTAAAGGAGATTTTTCTCGACATTGCTTGTTTCTTCAAGGGGCAGGAGACAAAGTACATTAGGGAAGTTCTTGATAGTTGTGATTTTGCCACGACTATTGGGGTTGAAATTCTCATTGAGCGCTCCCTGATTAGTGAAGAGCACAGGACCTTACAAATGCATGACTTGATAAAATGGATGGGTATGGAAATTGTTAAAAGAGAATGTTGTGATGATGCCGGCAAGCGCGTAGAGGTTATGGCTTTATGATGATGTTCTTGATGTTCTATCAGGAGATGCGGTAAGACTTTTAGTGTATAAGAATTCAAATTCTATTCTTATCATTGACTTTGTACTATTGTTACAAAGTAACCTAATTGTATTCGAATAAATATACAGGGAACAGATGCAATAAAAGCCATAGTTTTGAAGCTACCAAAGTTTGAAGAGACATACATTTGTCCTAATGCTTTCACAAACATGAGAAAGTTGAGGTTGCTCATCCTGCATAACGTAGGTAATTCTTTCCAAGGTCCCGTCCATCTCCCTAGTCAATTAGGGTGTTTGGAATTGCATGATTGTGACTTGATTCCAGAATTTGGCTTTGGTCGAAAGAGATTAGTTAGACTTGATATGCCGAATAGCAAAATCAAGGAACTGCCAAAATTTAAGGTGCGCATTCCTTTTTTCATAACTTATTCTTGTTTGTGTTAAATCAAATGATATTTGTTATTTTCCTAGGAAAACATCTACAATTACTATATTCCTTATACATATCAAAGCATCAAATGTAGGCTAGCAATCTAGTACATAGAACCAATGCGGCTAAAATCTTCCGTTAATAAATAGTCTACTTTATAACTAACAACTTGATCATACTTGAAATACATATATAGCAAAGATTTCATTTTTCATTCTTGTACTTTAACTACTTTCCTAGTCACGTCCATGTGGCTTTAATTTTTCTAACTGAGTCATTTTATTTACACAAATTGTTTAATCAAGTTTCATTAGCATCAAATTTGGTCAAATTCAACTGACGTTATCGTCGGGATGTCGGAGTATGATGTGAATTGAATATGATCCACATGGTCACCTTTTGTAAATAGTGAATGGTGGTAGTTGCCACAACCTGCTTTTTTATTTTTTTGGGTGTCAAAGTCATAACCCGTTTGACTAGCTTCTGTTGAAGCTAATGTTATGACTGCTAACGTATGTGCGTTATATTGTGGAATCAGTCTAATGACCACATCAGCTAAGGCTGGCTAGATTTGGTACGGGAGAGTTCTGATTAGAAAATTTATGTAAGTAAAAGGAATTAACTAGAAAAACTAAAAGTATAAGTACTTGATTTTATTTTATTTTTAAAGTATAAGTACTTGATTAAAAAGGTAGTGAAAGTGTAGGAATGAAAAGAAGTTTTCCGTACATATACAAAAAAAAAAAAACAGTGAGCTCAAACCACCATGACTTTGAGCTGAAAATTGGAACAAATACTTCCTCATATGCAATTAATATTTGAACGTAGAATGTGCTTAAGGTAACGAGAAGACTTGTTATTTGATTTGTAGGCTTTTGATATATGTAATAGTCCCAATATCTTTAAAGGCCCCTCCCATGAGAGAATTGAGAAGCCACGTACTCATTACTCTATGGATGGTAATAGATAAATCTAATTTGCTTGTTAAGTTTCAAGTGGTGTACAAGATAAAATATTAGAATGTCAAAATAATTTAACTAATTCATAGATAATTAACAATTTTATCAATGTGACTGAGCTTGACTAAGGCTTTGATTTCATGCTAAACCCAAGAGGTTGTTATCCATCTCGTGTTCGAAAATTACAAAAAATAAAAATGCTTTATTCATAATTAAGTACAAAAAAGAACCTTCAGAGAAAAGTCATCATTCAGTTTTGATTACTTAGGGCGCGTTTGGTAACGATTCTGTTCCCGTGAGCCGATTCGATAAGAACCGATTCTTTTTATTCTCGTTCCCTGAACCGATTTCGAGTAAAAACACGTGTTTGGTAACTGTACAATTTTTTTTTATTCTGGAATAGAATTGCGTTTGGTATCGTATTAATTGATTTTGTTCCAAATTAATTTCTTTTGATTTTTATAAAATTTTAAATAATTTCTTTACTTTTTTACTTTTTTTTTTTTTTTTTCCTTTTTTTTTTTCTTTTTTTCTTTTTCTTTTTTTTTTTTTCCCCTTTTTCCTATTCTTCTTCTTCTTCATTTGGCCGGTCGCCGGACCGGCGACCGGCCAGTGACGAGGGCCGGCGACGCTCACCGGAGCGCCGCCGCCCTCGGCGAGGTCGGCCTCGTCGCCCGAGCCTCGGCAAAGCTGGGCGAGGCTCGCCCAGCCCCGCCGAGGCTCGGCCTCGCCAGATCTAGCGAGGCCGAGCCTCGCCGGTGGCCTGCTAGCCTCGCCTAGCCTCGGCGAGGCCGCCTTGGCCACCGGCGGGCCGGGCGAGCCTCGCCGATGGCCGGGCGAGGCTCGACCTCGCCGATGGCCGGGCGAGGCTCGACCTCGCCCGATCCGGGAGGCCAAGCCTCGCCCAGCCTGCCGGCGAGGCTCGCCCGGCCACCGGCGAGGCTTGCCCAGCCCCGTCGGTGGGCCAGTCGGCCTCGCCGGTGCCGGGCGAGGCCGGCCGGCCACCGGCGAGGCCGGGCTTGCCTCCGGCGATCTCGCGGACCGGCGGCCGGCGGCGGACCGGCGACCGGCGGCGGCGGCGGCGGCGGCAGGTGGCGGCGGACAGCGGCGGGCGATGGCGAATGGCAACCGAGATGATGAAAGAGAAGAACAAGGTTTTACCGTTTTGATTCTTTTTTCTGATTCTCGGACGAGAATCAAATTTTTTTTTATTCTCAAATCTTGTCCAAAATTGTTCCCGGGAACAAAAAATTTACCAAACGCGATTCTCGTCCCAAACTGATTCTGGGAACAAAAAATCAGAATCTGGCACTGTTGGGCAAGTTGCCAAACAGGCCCTTACTCCCAATTCTTAAGAAGTAGTAGCATCGCTATGTACCGTAGATTTCCAGAGTTTCGTGCGTAAAAAACTCAACACTAGTTGGCGCTAGTAATTTCTTAAGAGCATAGGTAAATTTCAAAATCATCGATAAAAATTTTGATCAACTTATTTGGCGGGTAATTAGTAAGTTGCCGATAGTTTTATGGAAGAATCAAGAAATATTTAGTTTATAAACGTGCTAGAAGTTACCAAAAGTTTTGTGAAAGGACCGACAATTATTTGATTATTTTCAATTACCGAATATTTTTGTAAATAATCAATATTACTTGCGTAGCTTCCAACGTATTAAAGTTACTAATTTTAAAGAAAATTGCCAACTCGTAATTGAGTCTATATATTAACTATTATTTGACTTTATAAATATTACCGATTGGTTCAAGAACTTACCAATATTCAACTGCTAAAATTAGCATCATATTAAAGTTACTAACTCTTATAGCAAGTTACCAATATTAATTTGAGTGATATACGGGCTCTTCATAAGTTGAGTTACCATTTTGTTTTAGTTATTAACTCTTATTTGATTAAGTTATTAACGTTTATCTAATTGCTTAGAAATCACTTTAAAAAAAATTTACCAATATTTATTTGTCGATGTTTTCATCATGTTAAAATTATGGACTCTTACAAAAAAAAAAAAAATTTGCCAATGTTTATTTGAGTCCATTTACTAATTTTTAATTGATTGTAAGAAAAGCTCCCCAAACAAATGTGGACATATTAACTGAATAGTTGATACTTTGAAACTATCAAATAAAAGTTGGTAAGTGACTCAAATAAGAGTGTGTAACTTAAATTTCGCAAATAAATGATAGTAAATTAGTGTAATGGTGTTAGCCAATTTCAAAAGAATTTGTAATTCTATAAGAATAACAACGTTAATATGTTAGTAAGCTCTCAAAAATAAGTAAACTATTAAAATAGTGGATGGTTATGAAATAGACATTGGTAACTAACGAAAATAAGAGTTGATAATCTTGGGTATTAGTACCTTTGCAAGTTGGTAAGTTGCCACATACGTTGTTGCATTATTGAAACTTCCAAAATAATCAAATATACGTCGTTAAATAACTCAAATATTAGTTGGCAGTTTCATATAAGAGATTATAATTAGATGCAAATAAATATTGGTAAATTACTGGTTTAGTTGGTTATTTTGGAAGCCGTTTGAAATTTAGTATAAGAGTTACTAACTTTAATACTTTGGTAATTGCAACAAATAAATGTCCATGAAATATAGGAACGACTTTAACTCCAAAAACAATCTAATAAATGTTGGTAAGTGGACTCATCTAACATTTGGCAATTTTCTAAAAGAGATTGTAACTTAAACAAGTTGGTAAGCTGGCAAATAAACATTGACAGATTATTACAGGTAGCAACTCAAATAAAAGTCGGTAATTTCCTATAAGAGTTAATAAAAAACTTTAACCAATTAATGATGGTAATTTAACTCGTGAAAAGTTGGTAAACCACCATAATCAAAGTTGGTAGTTTCCTGTTTGAGTTAGTAACTTTAACAAGTTAACAACTTTAAAAATAAATGTTGGTAATTCTTAGACTAATTAAAATTTTTAATTTAAAGTACAAGAAGGCATTCACGAGCAAATCTCTATTCTGCACGTCTAATTGTTACACATATTTCGGTAATAGTTGATATTATTTTATATTCTATTGCATAATTCTCTAATCGAATGATGCAAATTTTGGTAATAAATGTTTAAAAATAAATTGTTATGTATATATAGATTCTACTTAAAAATATGTATATTATTATATGCTTAAATTTGATTGTTTATGATGAGGTCTGAAAAGAATCTGACCCATCTCATATTTGACTTACATTTAACAAACAATAATAAATGAAAAGATCAAATTCATATTTGGCTCATATTTTACAAATAAATCATTGAATTCATAATTGAGAAATAATCGCAAGGCCCCGGATGTTTAGTGGATCATCCATCCAAACTCCTTGTGGGGTTTATGTTGGGTAAAAACTGATTGCCCAATTTTATTGATCCCGGGGATGAGTCTACCATGACCACTTTCTTGGCCCAACCACTTCGGCCATTCCATGGCCTTCCGGTCAATGATCCCGAGGCCCACTTTTGGGCCATCTCGTTTCTGTTAGTTAATCCTCACTACAGCCCACAGCCTATTACATGTTGTTGGACCTAACAAAGAAAAGTGCCCTTTGAAAACGTAAATCCATCCGAGAATCTTGGCTTGTCAGATTTATTCATAGGCAGGTCATACTAGACCAAAAGAAATGGGCAACTGGTCCGTCCGATTAGAACGCATGAAGAAGACAATACTTACAGATACTAAAGTTACTAATGGTGAAAATTATTCAGTGTAATTCCTCGATTAGTGCTTTTCAATTTTGCTGGGGGCTTTTGCGCATAAAACCTATTCAAGAAGATACATGTTTTTGGGCTTTGGTCAGATTCCATTAAGGGAGACCCAAATCAACAAGTTACTCATTTTTCCAGGCCACGTACGGTGGGTAAAAGTTATTGCCTAAGGGCATCCAAGTGACGGATGAGTCCTTCGGTGCACGAAGTTGTTAGGAGTAGGACTCATTGATATAGCGTGTCAAAAACCAAAGCCTTACTCAGTTTTTCCAATAATGTTCACTATTTTCTGTTTGGATTTAATATCATTACATGTAGATTTTTCGCATTGAATCTATGATTCTCTAAATCAAATCCGTGTTGCAGTTGTCTACCACGTGTCTTGATAGATTTGCATTACAAAGGATCAATTTGGGCTAGAGGTATCAACTTGAGATTTATGTGAGGCAAAAGTTAGTCTGACATAAATATATCATGGGAGACTAGTTTAGGATCTTTCATGATATTAACCCTCTAAATTAGTTAGAGGATAAAACTGCTAATTCCGTATAAGCTCTAGCAAAGAATTTCATGGATGTGTATAGTTATTTTGTTATAATTTTCTACAGATGTTTTATCTCTCTTGCGAAAAAGTCATGTTGATATCTAACATTAAGAATATTAAATATAGTTTTATCCATGCGATGCACAGGCATCTTACCGCATCTTACTAGTTTTATGTAAAAGTCAATATCATTAACTTATTGGTAAGCTACGTAATGAAATAGTTTGTAATTTCAAACTATGTAGTAACTTAAAAGTATTGGTCAAAAGTACTGGTTACTTACCAAAGCATTACAATTAAACAAGTTTCAGTGAAAATTTTGCTGGCAACAGAATTTGAAAATTGACTTGCCCAAAATTCTATTAATAGCCTTAGCTTTTCTATCGGTTTGAGGATGGCTAGCAGAATTGAACTAAGGTGGAGTCCCCTCTTTTCACCATAAGGAATGCCAAAAGTGACACAAACTTGACATCGCTATTAGAAGGGGGATGCTTTTGGAATACCATCTAGGCACGCAATTCACTAATATGAAACTCAATAACATGTAAACCATTGAGTCTCCATGACGATAATTTTCAAAATTTTTACCATACAAAAATTGTCCGGTAAGCCCCTTCCTACTAATAGCAACATTTCCATTCACAATGCGCATGCGCGAGGGAAAGTGTTGATTAGGTTTGTCTCAATATATGAAGTTTAATTGATATTCCTGACTTGCGCTATATAAACACTCACCACCTTTATCTTTTGAGGGATACACCTTCAAATACAATTTCATATATGACATGTCAAATCTCATTCCTTAGACTCCCTTTCATTTAATACTCTTTTCTTCCTTCGGAACGATGTGCTATAATTTTAGAAAATTCATTGAAAATTTACCGTATTGAAAATATCCAAATCATCATGAAATGACTACTCATTGATAAAGATGTCTCAAGAATAAAGTAGTTAAAGCTTAATCAAAAGAAGGCGCAAAAAGACTTACCATGCATTTGGTGGACGTGCACCATAGAGGTTTAATAAATCACACATGAAATCCACTGGATCAAGATGTCAAAGTCTATCGATGCATCTACATTTTTTTTTTTTTTATGTATACAAATGCAAGGTATATATGTGGTGGTTGTGTTTATTATGATATAGTAAACTTTGAGCTCTTACACTACACCAACGTATATCTAGCTCAAAGCAAAAAACTATGCAAGACGGCTAGGGCTCTATTATTTTTCATATTTTTGTTACGTTTATGACCAATTAGGCATACACAATATGTCTTCTTTTTTAAAAAAACGATCAACCAATCACCACTTCTTAATAAGTGAGAATAGAATAGATTCCCGACCTTCCACTGCCTTCGTAGGATCTACAGGCAGGTGGTTGCGAATCTCTACATAAGATTCTAGATGTTAGCTTAAATGCATGTGATGAATCAGTTAGCAAAGGAATGCCGGAGTGTGACGTGGATTGAATATTGCCTATGTGGAAACCCCCTGTGGGTAGTGAATGGTGGGAGATGCCATAAGCTGTTTGACTGGCTTTCGCTTTAAGCTAATTCTAAGAGTGCATTATGTATGTGCAATAATTAATCCACAGCACACTACGGGGTCATTCAGTGGCCACTTAGGCTAAATTTGGCTTAGATTTGATACTAGAGAGATTTGAATACATGATTTTTGATTCAGCTATTGACATTTATTTGATTGTTTTGAAATCACTTCCCCACTTAATTATTTACAACTATAAAATTGCAGATGTTATCAGCATGTTAAACTTACCAACTCTTACAAAAATTACCGGTTGTTATCTGAGTCTATTTGGCAACGTTTATTTGATTATAATTAAACAAGTTGAAACATTCCCCAAGCAAATGTGGTGAATGATGTGAATAGTTGATACTTTTGAAACAACCAAATAAAAATTGGAAAGTGACTGAAATAAGAGTGTCTAACTTAATCACCACAAGCAAGTGATGTTAAATTATTGTAATGATGTTGGTAATATTCAACAGAATTGGTAATTTCATGAAAGAGTAGTAATGTTAACATGCTAGTAGGCTTTCCAAATTAACCTTGGTGAACTATTGAAATAGTGGGTGCTTCTTAAACAATTAAAAAAATGTTGGTAATTAACTTAAATAAAAGTTGATAATTTCGAATTTGAGTTATCTGCCTTTTTTAGTTGGCGAATTGTCACAAATTTCAGTTTATTATCGGAATGGTTGGAACTTTTGAAAAATAATCGAATAAACATTGATAACTAACTCATATGTTCATTGAAGTTTCATGTAAGAGTTCTTAAATAAACTCTGCATATAATTGTTGGTAAATTATTGGATTAGTAGGTAATTTTGGAAAGGCAGGTAATTTAGTATGAGAGTTAGTTCAACTCCTCCATAACTTCAAAAAGTAAATATCGGTAAACTATAGAAATGACTTTAATTGCTACAAATAATCTAATAGATGTCGGTAACTGGACTTAAATAATAGCTGGTAATTTTCCGAAAGAGAAGGTAATTTAAACAAGTTAATAAGTTGGCAAATAAACATTCATAGATTGTTACAACAATTGATAATTTCAAAACATTGGAAAAAATTATTAGTGACTCAAATATTAATTGGTGATATTCTAAAAATAATGTAAATTTAAACTTGAAAAATAAATATTTGTGCGGTTTTTAATTCCAAAAAAAAAAAAATTAAACACCGACGAGGACTCAAACAAGAGTTGGTAGTATGTGGTCGTTGTATTTATTTCTGTATGCAAATGCAAGGTATAAATGTGGTCGTTGTATTTATTATGATATAGTGAACTTTGAGCCCTTACACTACACCAACGTATATCTAGCTTAGAACAAAAAACTATGCAAGACGGCGTGGACTTTATTATTTTTCGTATTTCTGTTATGTTTTTTTTTGGTAAGGCATATTTTTGTTATGTTTATGACTGATTAAGCGTACAAAGTATGTCTTCTTTTTGAAGAAACGATCAACCAATCACCACTTCTTAATAAGTGATGAATTGAAGAGAATTCTAACCTTCCACTTCCTCTGCGGGATCTATAGGTGGATGGTTGCAAATCTCTACATAAGATTCCAAATGTTAGCTTAAATGCATGTGATGAATTAGTTGGCAAAGACTGACCAATAAAAAAAAATAGTTGGCAAAGGAATGATCGTGGCTCATGTGCTCCCACTTGAGGTTACACACTCTTTCTCTCTAAATCACAAATTTTGTTTCCGTACGTATACGTAGTGGAAGTGGTCACGCCATTCTAGCGTGTAGTGAATTTATGAGCGTTGGTGAATTTACAAGGATTACTTACTAAACTCATATTTATAAAGTGAGATGGTGTGCTCTATATAAACCATATGATCTAGTGAATTCTGATTACATGTGGCTTCAATTATGATCAAGTGATTTTTATTTCAAAATCAAGCCAAATTTTGAAATGAATGTATATCTCACTTTTTTTCTTTGATCGTTCTGGAATGTCTATGCAAGTTAGTTTATTGTTCTTGCAGGATTTTGAAAAATTGAAGTTCATTAACTTTAGTAAATGCCAGTCACTGGTTTGTTCGCCAGACCTCTCTTATATTCCAAATCTCGAGGAATTGAATTTCTATATGTGCAAAAACTTGGAGCGTGTCCATGCTTCAATTGCAAAGCACTGTAAGTTACGAGAGTTGAATCTTGAAGGGTGCCATCTATCAGAAGTAGAGTTCCTGGAAAATCTTTCCTGTCCTCGCTTATTCATATTAAAATTGTATGGAAACAATTTTACTACCCTTCCTACATTAGAGAGACTAAATGACTTGGAAGAATTGGAGGTTTCGGATTGCCAACAACTACAAGAGATCCCCAAGATTCCGGCGAAATTGAGAAGACTAAAGGGAAATAATTGCAAATCTCTAACTAGAATTCCTTGCAACATATGTGACGTTGGGGACGTTGAGTTATATTCAAGTCGGGATCAGGAGCTAGTCCATAATGGGTTCCCCGTGAATGATTTGTTCATGCCTGAGGTTAGACTCTCTCTCTCTCTCTCTCTCTCTTTCTTCTCTCTTGTGCTATTGCTAACTATATATAAAACTCTAGGATTGCCACTTAACTCATTCATACTCTTTCTTTTAGGTGCCAATTTAAAAAAAAAAAAAAACGATCTAACAGTCTATATCTATGACAGAAATTTCATTGCCAACCAAATCATCGAGTTGTTCTATCTGGAGGAGAGATGCCAAAGTGGTTGCTGCCCAATAAAGAGGGTTATATATCTTTCGTGGCTTCAAAGGACTTATATGAAAAGATCCTAGGAGTAGCTTTCTGTGTTGTATTTCAAGTGGTGCATAGGTCACGTGAGAGTACTTCATTCGAGGTTATAGGATCTGTTAATTGCAAAGCCGCAATACACAGGAAGTATTTCAAGTTCTTTGATTTGGATAATGTGTGGCTGGAGTATATGGAATTAAAGGATTTGTGGACAGTAGACCATTTTAGTCCAAATGACCTGACTCGTTTCCGCATTAGCATTAGAGTATGCAATTATCACGAACTACTTGTGAAGAAGTGTGGATTCCGACTAATATGCAAGCCACTAGAGAATGATATAAAGGTTTTGCTTCAAGACGATCAGTTGCTAGATCCAGCTTTATTCTACGAGGTTTCACATGAAGATAATCCAATGAGCACAAAAAGAAAAAGGATTGAACATGGTTAATTTGTCAATCGAGGTATCTCTCTCTCCCCCCCTCCCCCTTCTCCAAATGTGTGCGTGTGTATATGCGTGTGTATATGCATGTGTTGATATGGTGTACATCGGGTGCATGTAATGCAAAACTATAAATTCTAGACAAACAAACAAATTTAATATAAAGCGATTTTGCACATGTATAAAGCTTAACAAAATCTCAACTTGATGCAATGATGAAGACCCGATGTTTGTAATCCCCGTATTGAAAAATACGGTTGAAATCTTAGAAAATCTAACGAACAAATGGACACGTGGTTCTTGATGTTATGGTTGATCATAACAACTGACACCAATAATAGTACTAGATCAACTCTACGGACTAAGATAAAACTGCACAAGTATAATAATTCAATAATTCGACATGAGACCTTTTTCACTCTTAGGTGTTTGTTGCTATTATAATAGGGGACCGTTGTACTACATGCCTAGCTAGCCACATGCGGATTACTTGGACAGTGTGATTTAATTTTATTAATAGAGAGTATTGCATTTGAGATTCTCCTTTTATATAAAATTAGAGCAGACATAAAAGGGGCAAGTGGTTGGATGAGGCTGGTCTGTGGAGAGGGTATGCATTAGATTTTCCTTTCCAATTTTCCATTAGTTTGAGTGCAAGTAGAATTTTCTTTTAAAAATTTATTTAAATAATGTTAAATTTGTTGCAAGTAAGTTGGAGTTCAATTAGGACAGTTTGTACTGAAGAATCGGTGATCTCCAAAGTGAACTCGTAACAATGAACATTAGACAATGGGGTCTGACGAGGACGATTAATTTCTTGGATATGCTGTTCTATTTTCCATCAATTTTTCACTTCCTATATATTACACTTGTATTATATGAGCTGCGTTTAGGGTGATTCAATCTAACATTAGGGGTGGGTAGCACTTGCAGGGGAATGATTTCCGACATAAGCAACGATCAATATGTCTAATTATTACAGAACTCTTGCTTTAGTTGAATTACTAGGAATATGCACAAATCAAACTCTTTTTTCTCGAACTAATTACAAACTTGGATACTTCTAATAATTTACACATATAACAGAGGCATCGTTATTCCAGCCTTTGGTCTCACTATGGGAATGTTAGCCCCGGAAGAGAGATGCCAAAAGGGTTCGTCCTTGTTGAAGACGGTAGTATATCTTTCAAGGCTTCAAAGACTTGTACAACAACTTCGTAGGATTTTTCTATGTGTTGTCTTTAATGTAGAAGATGGAGAAAAGGAAGTATCTTTCGACATCATACCACGTGTCAACGGCCAAAGGCGGAATGAGGTATCGGGAACTCTCGGTTCATTTGAGATGGATCACGTGTGGTTTCAATTTTTCCGAACAAATGCGTTGTGGGGATTATTGGAGGGAGTAGTTGACTTTGGTCAATTTGACGAGAGTTATCCGATATTTAGCCTTAATATTAGAGTAGCGGGTGCAACTGTTAAAAAGTTGGGATATGTGTTGCAATCCAATCCTCTAGAGGATGCTTTGAGGGTTGAGATTGAAAAGAATTGCTTCATGGATCCGGCTTCAGTCTTCGAGAATAGGGAGGATCCACAGTATGAGTGGAGAATATGGCAGATGGCAGGATTTGTCACGGATGTCATGCCTAAGGTTAGACCCTCTCTCTCTCTCTCTCTCTCTCTCTCTCTCTCTCGCATTGATATGGAGTAGGGTACATTATGGCTTGCATTGGGTGTTTGTGTATTGCAAAAGGCTAAAAATCCCGGAAGGGTGAGCTAATTAAAAAAAGAAAGCAAACATATAACAAATGATTGTGCAGACATAAAGTGGAGGTTGCTATAAGACAATGCAAAGGATATTCTCTTTATTTATAGAACTCTAGTTCGCTGTTAAATTACAAGGACCGCCCAATGAAAAACTTCAATAACACATGTTCATCCGGTTACAAAATATTCAACAATACATGTCATGTTTCCACCAATTAAGTACAAAAAAAATCTGTGTATTGTTATTGCTAACTATATATAAAACTCTAGGATTGCCACTTAACTCATTCATACTCCTCCTTCTAGGTGTCAATTTCAAAAAAAAAAAAAAAAAACTATCTAACAGTCTACATCTATGACAAGAATTTCATTGCCGACCAAATCATCGAGTTTTTCTACCTAGAGGAGAGATGCCAAAGTGGTTGCTGCCCAATAAAGAGGGTTATATATCTTTCGTGGCTTCAAAGAACTTATATGAAAAGATCCTAGGAGTAGCTTTCTGTGTTGTATTTCAAGTGGTGCATAGGTCACGTGAGAGTACTTCATTCGAGGTTATAGGATCTGTTAATTGCAAAGCCGCAATACACAAAAGGCATTTGAAGTTCTTTGATTTGGATAATTTTTGGCTGGAGTATATGGAATTAAAGGATTTGTGGACAATAGACCATTTTGATCCAAATGACCAGACTCATTTCCGCATTAGCATTAGAGTATGCAATTATCAAAAACTACTTGTGAAGAAGTGTGGATTCCGACTAATATGCAAGCCACTAGAGAATGATTCAGAAGTTTTGCTTCAAGACGATCAGTTGCTAGATCCAGCTTTATTGTACGAGGTTTCGCATGAAGATAATCCAATGAGCACAAAGGAAAAAGGATTGAACATGGTTAATTTGTCAATCGAGGTATCTCTCTCTCTCCCCCTCCCCCTTCTCCCAATGTGTGCGTGTGTACATGCATGTGTTGATACGGTGTACATTGGGTGCATGTAATGCAAAACTATAAATTCTAGACAAACAAACAAATTTAATATAAAGTGATTATGCATGTGTATAGAGCTTAACAAAATCTCAACTTGATGCAATGACGAAGACCCGATGTTTGTAATTCCTATATTGAAAAATACGGTTGAAATCTTAGAAAATATAACGAACAAATGGACACGTGGTTCTTGATGTTACGGTTGATCATAACAACTGACACCAATAATAGTACTAGATCAACTCTACGAACTAAGATAAAATTGCACAACTATAATAATTCAATAATTCGACATGAGACATTTTTCACTCTTAGGTGCTTGTTGCTATTATGATAGGGGACCGTCGTACTATATGCCTAGCTAGCCACATGCAGATTACTTGGACAGTGTGATTTAATTTTATTAATAGAGAGTATTGCATTTGAGATTATCCTTTTATATAAAGTTAGAGCAGACATAAAAGGGGCAAGTGGTTGGATGAGGCTGGTCTGTGGAGAGGGCATGCATTAGATTTTCCTTTCCAATTTTCCGTTAGTTTGAGTGCAAGTAGAAGTTTTTTTTTTTTTTAAATTTTATTTTAATAATGTTAAATTTGTTGCACGTAAGTAGGAGTTCAATTAGGACAGTTTGTACTGAACAATCAGTGATCTCCAAAGTGAACTCGTAACAATGAACATTAGACAATGGGGTCTAACGAAGACGATTAATTTCTTGGATATGCTGTTCTATTTTCCATCAATTTTTCACTTCCTATATATTACACTTGTATTGTCTGAGCTGCATATAAGGTGATTCAATCTAACATTAGGGGTGGGTAGCACTTGTAGGGGAATGATTTCCAACATAAGCAACGATCAATATGTCTAATTATTACAGAACTCTTGCTTTAGTTGAATTACTAGGAATATGCACAAATCAAACTCTTTTTTCTCGAACTAATTACAAACTTGGATACTTCTAATAATTTACACATATAACAGAGGCATCGCTATTCCAGCCTTTGGTCTCACTATGGGAATGTTAGCCCCGGAAGAGAGATGCCAAAAGGGTTCGTCCTTGTTGAAGACGGTAGTATATCTTTCAAGGCTTCGAAAGACTTGTACAACAACTTCATAGGATTTTTTCTATGTGTTGTCTTTGATGTAGAAGATGGAGAAAAGGAAGTATCTTTCGACATCATACCACATGTCAACGGCCAAAGGCGGAATGAGGTATCGGGAACTCTCGGTTCATTTGAGACAAATCACGTGTGGCTTCAATTTTTCGGAACAAATGCGTTGTGGGGATTGTTGGAGGGAGTAGTCGACTTTGGTCAATTTGACGAGAGTTATCCGATATTTAGCCTTAATATTAGAGTAGCGGGTGCAACTGTTAAAAAGCTAGGATATGTGTTGCAATCCAATCCTCTAGAGGATGCTTTGAAGGTTGAGATTGAAAAGAATTGCTTAATGGATCCGGCTTCACTCTTTGAGGATAGGGAGGATCACTGTGCTATGTGAGGAGCGGATGGAAGGATTGGTGCAAGAGACCGAAGACAGGAATGCAGGGAGAGACTCAATATATTAGAAGAGGGGCATCATGCCTGGCTCATGTGTCTTCAGCATGGGGGTGCTACGAGAGGTAAAGCAGAGGCTTTGCAAAAAGATTTGGAGTCATTTCCAAGTTATTTGTATTAAGGTTTGTGTGAATGAGTGTGAGTGATTGATAGTATCCGCGTGTATAAGGGTTGCGAGTGTGTCTTTTTTTTTCTTCCTTTTGTGGCCCAATTGGGGAGGGGGGGGTAAAATCCCTCCCTTTCTATATTTGGGCTAGTTTCTTGCCTTAGTTTTTTTTTTTTCTTTTGTTAAACAAATCATTTGATTGAATAACCATTCCAAAAGAAATTGCTATTTGTATTGTTAGTTGAGCAAACCCAATTAGCTTTTCCATCTCGAGCTTTTGCCAAAAAAAAAAAAAATTACCCATGCGTATATTAAAATACACTATGCTCGTACATAACTATAGATGGACGAAATCATAACTTGAGATAATGAAGATGATTCGCAGGTTACCGATTAACATCTTATCTTTTAAATATGAATACAAAAGAATTATCTACTATTTATTATCTTACCTTCTAAAAGAGGTTAAAAATTTTACACACTTAACAAATATCATGACGCTGCATGTACATAAGAAATTGATATTTTGAAAGTTGGACAAAGTAAATATATTATTATGCATGTAATAAACATGACAGTACCATTTTGCTATACTTCTTGTCTTATTTTATTGTGCTTTAGCTTCAAATCCTAAATTTTTTAGCATTGAATACTAAATGCTACAAATTTTGAGAAATTTATACAATGTTCTAGTAATTAAAAATCATTTGAAATGCTTTTACATGCTTACTTTGCTTGAAATATATGTGATCTTAAACAAACGAAAGTATTATATAATCAAATCTACCATAAAGTTTATACGTGATGTCATGTGACTGATTTAAATTATATTGTTACATAATGGTCAAAATTATGTTATTTCGTAATATTTAAATCATTAAATCATGGAAATAAATAGTTGGTGAAATACACAACATGAAAGAATGCGATTGAGGATGCCACTTCCTTATGGCTCCATCACCATCAATCGATCGTCTGTACCATCTCCGATCAGTGACACCCGCTGTCAAATCTCCCTCGCTGGTAACCGCAACCACGGCTGTGACGGAGCAGAGAACGGACGCTCATCACCACCGATCGAAAGTCCTCTCGTGCTCTTTCTCCCTCGCTTGGTGTGTGCAGGAGAGCTGAGGAACCGAGTGAAGCAAGAATGCACGCGCACAGACCGAGAAAAATATCTTCCTCTCTCATCTTGAGCGCTCTGGACCGAATCCAGTGTCCACGCCCGCGGTCGAAGCCAGTTGCAGCTGAATATCTTCGTCGAGCAATTTCGTCGCTGAATCGATTCGTGGCCTTAGCTTCGTCTTCGTGAGATTCTCCAAGTCTTTCAGTGTCTTCATTTATTAGCGGGTAACCGTTCGGATCGGATCTCCCCAAGGTAGGATGCGGTCGATTCATCGAGACTCGATCATACGATTTTTTTGTGTTTGCCTTTTGCCGAGAGCTTCAAATTGTGATCTCATATTGCTCTTGTTATATTGCTCGCCGATTGATAGGAATTCCTATTTGTAGAACACCTCACCCTTCATGATCACCACCTGTTCGACGTTTTGCCTCAGAGATGATAATGACAAATTTGTCTTCTTTTTTTTGGTGAAATGACGAATTTGTCTTCATCATTGATCAATCTGAGATTGCATAGGAGTGATGTGGATGTTCTTGTTCGACATGTTGATCATATATTGTGAATTTTGATGCTTCATCCTTTGATGGCAGAAAGTTCTCTTTCCCTTGGTGCTTCGGTTTACTTCGTCTCCTTTGGTTGTGTGACTGATTTGTCGTCTGGTATAACAGTAAGTCATTATACCCCGGTGGTGAATAAATCACAGCAAAGCTATATTAAGTTCAGTCTCATTTTTATGCTCATAAAAGACCATTCCACCAAAGTTTGAGAAAGAGAGTCTTCAACCTAATTTAAATTCAAAATAAGGGGAAACGGTATGAGAAATGCTCAGGGATTGGAAGCTTAGTTAAGTTGACAAATTATGGATATATGAAAGCAGTTAAGTTAAGAAATCATGGATATATAAAAGAAGTTAAGTTAAGAAATGGCCATTGACCTAGTAATAATCAAAGGGAATTTAAGACTTATGAATAAAAGATATGTAGAGGAAAAAGATATGTTGAAATTATGCTGGAATACTGCCAAAATTACTGCTGATTTCCCTTTTGAGTATTGTTGTAACGTTGATCTCGATGTCTCCAATCGAGCATCATTTGTACAAACTGTGATTAATTTCAATTCCAGGAATGTTAATGTCCTAGTAATCTTCTTTTCAGTTAATTTTGTTCGGCTCGTTCCTTTGAGTTTAGTGTTCTTTGCTTTGATTTCCTTCTGCATTGCACCTTTAAATAATTCATGGTACTTCCACTTTAACTTCTGAGCAATTTGATATTCTTGTCATTTTGATCGATTTCCATCAAACCATTTCATCCATTGCTTCCAGGAGCTAGCACGCATGCACACACACCATCAAAGCCATCTCTGGCAAAATTGTTTGTGGACAGTTTAATCACTTTAGAGCCAAGCTAGAATCAGAAAGTAAGCTGGTAATTTGTTTTCCCAATTGCTCGACAGTCTGATCAACTAACATTGAGCGAATTTGCTACAACAATGTCATATAGCTAAAATTGAGCTGGCTCTAGAAGAACTTGTTACATGTCTGCTTGCTAAATTCCAATTCAAAATCTATAGTTTCTACTTTCCCTTTTGATATTAAGAAGAGCAGTGCACTAGACCAAAATTTGGTGATAGCAACTTGGAATTTTCTTTGCGGGATTTCGGTGCATAGACTTAATTCTTACTCGCTCATAAATCCGAAAATTCTCAATATGAATATTAGTATCTTTTGGCTTGATCAGCACGAAAATATGAGAGAGCAAGCTTGCTTCATGTCATGGGGTGTGTTTGATTGATACCTTCTATGACTATGATAATGACGTATTCTTGGAAAGTCGATTCAATAGTTATTTTATGAGTGGAGTGAATAGATGATATATAAGGATTATCCGTCTGTTAGTTTTACGAAATGAGACGGTATATTATGTTTTCTCAGTTTAAACAAGAGAAGTTAGATAAAAAGGTATTTTGGTATTATAATGTACCATTAGTTCTTGAATTTTTTATAGCTGATTGAGATCTTAAAACAACCTAATTTTATTTTAACTCCTTTACAACTGTGGTATTCTATCCTCTCATCTTCTTCAAAGAGTTTATTTGCATGTTGTGAGTTTTGCTTCACGCTCAATCAAAGGCTGGGGCACAATTACAAGGAGATAAAGGAGTGCCATGAAGGAAATGATTGTCACGACAATCGGGAGTCGCCAATGTGTCGAGTGAGTTCATTGTGGCTTGAAGAAAATCGAACCATGGGTCATTTGAACTGAATTTTTTTTTAAAGTTACGCGATAACCTAGGTCATGCTAAAAACGTGCCAAATGAAAATTAACCGCAAATTCAAGTCCGATTTCAAAAATTGAAGATTCTGTCATGTCACAATAAATTCTAGGAACGTCGACTCAGTCTCAGAAGATTTTTCTGTGACCCGAGACTTTTTGGGAAAAAGTCGTCCTAGGGCCGTTTTTGCTCAGAAAATGTCGAGGATCGTTTTTGATTGTGTAATTGGGATGCAAGATAGATCAATTGGTGAGGAAAAATATCAATTTGATAATTGAGGTACTAACGGAATTTATTAAGGCCGATTTGGGTTGAATCAAGCAAGGATCGGTGTCCACTTGAAGCCAAAGCTTGCCAAATTCGTATGCCCCTTGCCTAGGTTGTTTTGGACCATTTCAAAGGTTGTGTTAGAAGCTTTGTTGGCTGAATTTCAGCCATGGAAGACAGCACACCTTTAAGGACCGGTCAAGTGAGCATTTTGGGAGAAAATGTGGCCAAGTGGTCCCCCTTGGTCCCCTTGGTCCCCTAGATCTTTCCTCTCTCCCTCTAGTCTTCAACCGTCCTTCTCATCCCCTCCATTGTGCAATTCTTGAAACCAGCAAGCTAGAGAAGGAGAAGTAACCGCCTGGACGCCGTCACACACCGCCACCATCGTCGAAAGCCACCCGTCCGCCTGTGCGAGTGCCACACGCACCGTCGCGCCTTGCCGCGCCTCACACCGTCGTTCCAGCTTGCTCCACCGCCCAGCAAGCGTTCTGGACCGTTATGGGTTGCTGCCAACCGCCATTTGAGCTCCATGAGTCCACATCTAGGCCTGGTTTGGCCCTTTTCATCTTCCTCGATCAATCCCCACCTAAACCGAGCTAGCTTCTTTTCTGTTTCAGCAAGGACAGATTAGGAAATTAGTGGGTTTCCAGCCACCATCTAGGCCTGTTTTGAGATGGTTTCGAGTCTCGAAACCTAGGCTCGCTTTGGAGAAAGTCGGCCCTGTCGTGTTCCCATCGAATTGAACCAAACAGTTCAATAAACAAGTGAGTTTAATTCACTAATCCTCGCTTAGTATGCTACTGATGCTTAGGAGTTGATTAGATTTAATTAAGTATGATTATGTGGATATATTAGAGTAGAGTAATTAATTTAATGACTTATTAATGCATGTTAGGTATATGGTTAGAGTACTTAGCAAGTAAATAGGTTCTGGTAATTATTGAACGAACCTCGGAATTTTTTCGGGCTCGTCTCGACTTCCAATTACGCTATAACGAACCTAAGTTGGATTTATTGCATTTATTTAATAATTTTCATAATTATTTAATTATTTAATTATTTTTCGAAAATTAAACCATGATAGCCGGTGGTTGGAATTTTATACCGATTATCGTGGTACGGTTTGTTTAATTATTTAAGTGCAAAATTGTGCTGAATTGATTTAATTGTGATTTTAGGAATTTATTCCTAAATTTAAAAAAAAAATGGTAATTAATTGGATAATTACCGGGCGTCGGTTTACAACGCCAAAGGGACTGCTAAAAATAGTGGGAGGTTCAAAAGTGAAAACCTAGTATTTTGGATAAGGCTAACCGTGTACCCATACACGTGTATTTTTGTCAAGTATGATAAAAAAGACAAAATTGATTGTATCTTTGGAACAATATACTATAACGGCTTAATGATTCGTATGGACGTTATATTGTCATAGCTCAATGACTCTCCTGTCATCTTGAGAAAGAATTGCGTGTATATTGGCTCGGTAACTCTATATGTCATCTTGGAGATAGAATGGTATGATTTGACAACTCGATGACTTTCATGTCATCTTGAGAAGGAATTGCTTGTATACCGGCTCGGTGACTCTATATGTCATCTTAGAGATAGGATGGTATGACCCAACGGTATGTTATAATGGCTCGATGGCTCTATATGTTGTCTTGGAGATAGAACATTATGCACAAGTATGTTATAACGGCTCAATGACTCTATATGTCATCTCGGAGATAGAACGTTATGCATATTCGCTCGATGACTCTATATGTCATCTGGAGATAATATAGTACTATCTATATTTCACTTTGATTGAGGAATCTTGGATCTTGATCGGATTCATAGATAGTACTGAATGGAATGACTAGGTAATAGTCTGATTGACATATAATCGACTAGGTCGATTGATCAATGTTTTGATATATGGTGATTGATTTTGGGTTCTTATTAGAACTGTGTTGAATTGCAGGTGGAATTTGAGGCAAAGATAAATCTTCTAACTTGTGTTGTGCTTAGGTAGCCCTTATAGCGTATCGGCCTTCTAAGCGAGTCTTAGGGAGTAGAACTTGCTAAGACATTGTCTCACTGGTTATTACATAACGATTTTCAAGTCCTTAAAGGAAGTTAGTGAAGGACCCGAAGCCCCAAAGTCTGGGAAGGTGAAGATCGAAGAATCGGCGAACATATCTAACTAGTTAGTCATAGGACAGTTCCCTTTTGTTAAGCCGATATTTTTGTAAGTGACATGATGTTGTGAATAAATATTTTTGTTATAAAAGGTTTGTTTTGATTTTAAAAAGTTGACCTTACTTTTTTATCCCATTATTTTATTGTCTGGGGATTGTTTAATTACTTCCGCATGCGTATTAAAATATGAATGGGTCGGCGATGCGTCCTGGAACGTCACTATTTAATTGACCATGCAAAGATGGGCATACGCCCGAGGATCGGGGCGTGACAATGGTGGCCCACACAGGCTCAGTTTAATCTGGGGCAACTCATTGCGGGCCAACCTTTCTAGTGGGTACCTTACCCATGGTACCTTGGGCCAAGCCCAAGTTCATTGCCTGGTCATGTGGGCCACTAGAGCCACGTCCAATCCGAAGGGAGCCCACCAACTATAACTGGGGCAAGCCCAAACGCCAGATTGGAGCAGACGAGCAGGTCGGGTGAACGGGTATGGGAACAAATCCCTACCTAGGAATTTTTAATGCGAGTTATCAATTCGGATCGAGCGAATCGGGTTCAGGGACAAATCCTTACCCAAATTTCGTGCCCGGTTTCCTGTCGTTTCCAATCGGAGCCGTCACCGATCGACCAGAGCCCGGTGACCCCCTATACATCTTGACAGCCGATGATCCTGAGTTGCGGCTAATCAACCTCTAGTTAACCAGGCCAGAGAACTACTCCAGGTGGTCCGGAGACTTTTGGCGTGCCTTAGTGATGAAAGACAAGGATGGGTTCTTAGATGGAATTGTTCCGATTCCTGCTGATGACCGACTAGCGCAACACTTAAGGAAATGCAACCAGCTCGTCCGAAAGTGGATCGACAATTGCATTTCCCCAAACGTTGCGACTGGCCTTCCACCGACGGAGGACTCGAAGAACATGTGGGAAAACATCAAGCAGATGTGTGGCAAGTTAGATTGGACACAAATTTTCTCTTTGATGTAGGAACTCAGTGAATTAAAATAGAGAAATATGACCATTTCAACCTACTACAACAAATTGTCATCCCTATGGAATGACCTCGAAGCCGCGGAAGAAAAGCTCAAGGGACCAGAGGAGACACTTGAGATAGCTAGTATAAACACCTAGAGGGGGGTGAATAGGTGTCAAAACAATTTCTCGAGATACGGAAGCGATACTAGGCAAACGATAGAAAGGGAGTTCTCTTTTGGTTAACAAAATGAAATATGATCAAACTAAAGCAAGGAGTAAGGAAGAGAAGATTGAACACAAGGTTTATAGTGGTTTGGCTTATTCCAAGCCTACGTCCACTCTTCCGCACTGACAGCCTACCGACTGAATTTCACTATGAACAAAAGAGATGTTACAGCACAGCTTTTCCTTGATTCCACAGTGTAGATATTCTACCACACTTCCTCAAGGTTTCTCACAAATATAGACTCTTTTTTGTGTACAAAAATTTGCTCAAGTGAATTGACTAAACAACAAGGAGCTTCAGACTTTGGAATTCTTCTATCGCGCACCTTTTGAACAACTTAGAACGTCTTCCTTATATACTCATTTATGCCATCATATCCATTGACACTTACCAAAGGCATTCTTCCAATTTACCCGTTGGACGGAATCAATTAGGAAGATCATTCGAGCTATTAAAGGAACATGTCGATAGCCCATCAATCATGTTCGCCCATACAATTAGGATCTCGGTTTCCATAAGTAGAACCTTCCAAGAATATTTCTCCAATCATCGGATCCTTAATCTTCGAATCAATCATGATCAAATAAAGGATTCCATAATGTCATATCTAGCCAAGAGATCTTCTCCAGTCGATAAGGTCACATCCTTAATGAAACATCCAGTTCTGGATAGCCTTTCTTCAACGGATTAGAAACTGTCAATGAGGATAGACTTTGAATCTTGAGTTTGGCTGTCCGGAGGTCTTCAGACTTTAAGTAGCAGAGTCTGCAAACCTTTAAACTCGACTGATGGAAACGATTTGTCAGCTTCAAAACACTTCATGAAGATTTCTCCAACAATCTCCCCATTTTTTATGGTAACAAAACTTTCCTGCAGATTTGGATAACTTTGACCTGCAAAACATTACTCAAACAAATATGGATATCTTATAAAGATAAATGGCTTAATGAATGATAATGCTAGAATCTGCAACCACAGAAAATAGGTTAGTCTAGTATGTGATAAAGCCATCCATAAGATATCAATAGTAGTTAATATAAGGAGTCAAGTCCAAATCCAAATTCAATCCACACATCCAGACACAAAAATAAAGTCGTAAAGTCAAACACCAAAACAATCTAAGTTAAACAATCCAAATGATTAAAATCAAAGTTTCAAATCTTGCATCTCTCCCCCTTTTTGTTAGCATAAAAAAAAAGGTTGAGATGAAAATGGAATAGAGTCAAGAATGCTTGGGAACACGGACAAGCTGGAAATCTCCCATTGACTGAACGATGCCTTCCAGCCTTTTCAAGTCTTCCTTTAGTTGTGCAACATCCTCACCTTTAGCATTAGCCTGAATCTGAAGAGAAAGAGCTTGGATCTGATCATTCAATGAACTCGAAGAAGCTTGACCTACATTCTGCAAATTCTGAACTTCGCATCCCAAAGCATATATCTGACCTCGCATTTCCAAGAGAATATCCATAATTCTGCGAAAATCTGCTGAATTATCGGTCTGCGTACTAGCTTCGGCCCGATCTGATGGAGTAAAGGCAGACGATGGCAGATCAGCATAATCACGCAGATTTGGTGATGAAACATCATGACCTTCCTCAGGAAATTGAGAGACATAAATGTCCTCTCGGATCTCGCGGGAGAGCGACCGACTCCCTCACCGGTAGCGAGGATATGAGGACATTCCTCTTTTCTCATGATCTCCCCCTGTTTCCATACCTTCAGGTGGAGAAGAGTGTCCCTCATGTTCTCCTTCTTCTTGATCTCTTTTCTCTTCTTCTTCTTTTTTGACTCTTTCATTCTCAGCATCTCTTTCTTCTTTTTCTCTTTCCTCTGTTTCTTTCTCCTCTGCTTCTTTCTCTTCTCTTTCTCTCGTCCTCTGTTCTGAGTCTTTCTCTGGAACAGAACGACTCAGATTCTTCAAAGCCATTGTAGAAATGGTGATGTTTTCCTCATCATCTTCATCCTCAACGATGAGAGCTCTTCTTTTCTTGGATGGAGCAATCATGGGCTCCTTCCCTTTTCTTTTTGCTACAAAAGAGCTTTGATGAGTTTTGACAGGAGTCTCCTCCTTGAATTTCTCCAATGCCTTGCTTAGTTCCTTCAGACGCATTTTAGTCACCATTTTTAGTCCTACCACCATATGATCACACGGTCAAGCACAAAGAATTTGTGGAGGCTAAATGTTCAGATGTTTGAATAACTTCGTCATAAGACCTGGATAAAGAAGTTGACATCTGTCTTTCACCACTGCTCTATACATGTGGAACATAACAGTGTGAGGAAGAGAAAAAATTTTCCCAGTGATGATGGCATACATCAACTTTGCCTCTGAACTTGAAACATCAGTCTTGGAAGTTGATTTCGGTCTGAGGCAATTGATCACAATCTTGTGAAGCAGAATGTTAAACGCACTCATCCTTAAGTAGGAAATCTTTTCCTCTGTTCTCCTGTCTTAACAAGTTCCAATGTAGCACGAGCAATAGAAACATTGATCGGTTGATATCTTCCTCTCTCAACCCCTAACACATCCGCCAAAGATATCCATATCCACTACAAAGTCTTGATCTTTGACACGAAAGAGAATCTATTCGCATCCAGAAACTAAGATTCGAATAGAAATAAGCAAGCATTAATTCAGCATGAGCTTCGTGGTGTCGAATGTAATCAAGCCAAGTTGAAGAAAACTAAACTTTTCTCTCAAGTTGACATTTACAGCATCAAGGAAATCAAAATCCACACTTCTAGGGTTTATTACCCCACGCTTTAGTAATTTTGAGTATAGAGCCTTTTGTTCCTTCAAACTAAACAACTCTCCCCTTTTTCCTCAACTTTTTGCCGCAACACCCATTCTCGGTTGAAATTGGCTGAACAATTTGTCATCATCATTCCCATCTATCGGATTAAATCCCCAATCACGAGGATCACTTGGGATATTTGTAAGGGTTTCTTCTGCCACCCCTTTATGAGCAATTCCCAAACTTTCCATTTTTCACAAAAAGATATATTCATTCCCATATCCTTTGTCCTTAAGAAAATCATTGATGTAGTTCAATGAAGTACCAGTCCTCATTAGAGCATGATAAAGCTTATAAATAAAAGAGGGCCTTTGAACTCTTACAGGATCTGCGTCTTCAATGATTTCTTCCTCTTGTTGATGACCAACATTCTGTGGACTAGATGGTGGAGAATGACGTTGCTAAGAATGTTGTGGACTCTACTGCTGATTTGGAGACACTTCTTCCTTGGTGAGATCGAAATGAGTAGGCCCCTCACTCATTCGCGGTGGTCCCCTGCTTGCGATACTCGAAGACTTTCTTGAAGACGACATCTTTCTCACTCTTTGAAAGATTCGTTGCTTGACTTTCCCAAGAAAGATGACAACTTTTTCGAAGATTAAACAAGAGAAGAGAACATGAATGGAAGATCGGTGCTTTTTAGGGTTTTAGAGTTTTAAACGAAGAGAAATCGACTGTATATAACTCGGTCGAAACGAGGGAATGCTAAACGTCGTAATGGAAAGTGAAAAGATCCCTTTTCAAAAAAAAAAAAAACTGCCTTTTTCGAGAAAAGAGTCTTTTCAAAATAACTCCTTTTTCGAAAAGGAAACGTTGCAATAATTACGTCGATTAAAGATATCAATAATAAAACATGGTTGATGATCGTACCTTTTCAAGATAAGATTCGAGAGAAAGAATAACTTACAGTCAAAGTCTTGTTTGACTAAGTCTGAGAGTCTCTAGACTTTGATTTCCTCAAACCTCAAAATATTGAGTCTAGAACTGATGATTTCAAATTGATTTTTCTCTAAAAGGTTTTGTGAATATATCCACCGTTGGTTCTTTGAATCAACAAACCGAATCAAAACTTCTCCATTTTGAACATGATCTCTAATGAAGTGATGTCGAATCTCTATATGCTTTGCTCTTGAGTGAAGAATTGGATTTTTGGTAAGATTGATTGCACTGGTGTTGTCGCAGTTAATCTCCATGCATGAATCTTCAATTCCAAATCTTAGCTGTTGTTTTATCCACAGAATTTGTGAACAACAACTTCCAAGAGCAACATACTCTACTTCTGCTATAGATAGAGCTACCGTACTTTGCTTCCTTGAAAACCAAGACACCGTCCCGCTCCAAGTAGTTGACAGGTACCCGGGGTGCTTTTTCTATCAACTTCGCATTCGGCAAGATCTGCGTCTCGAGTATCCAAGAAGAGTAAAGTCTCCCCTTTTAGGATACTAGAGACCGATGCTTGAAGTTGATGAAATATATTTGATAATACGCTTTGCAGCATTTAAATGAGATTCTTTAGGGTTTGCTTGAAATCTGGCACAAATGCAAACACTAAACAAAATGTCAGGTCTAGAAGCAGTAAGATAAAGAAGTGAGTCAATGATACTCCTGTATAACTTTTGATCAACTTTATTTCCTCCTTCATCTTTGTCTATCTTCAAGGAACTTGACATTGGTATATCAGCATTTTTGCAATTGTTCAGTCCAAACTTTTTGACAAGAACATTTGCATACTTTTCTTGATGAATAAAAGTTTCTTCCTTCAGCTGTTTTAGATTAAAGCCCAAGAAAGAAGGTTAACTCACCAATCATGCTCATTTCAAATTCATCCTGCATAGTCTTAGAGAATTTCTTGCACAGACTTTCATTAGAGGATCCAAAAATAATATCATCGACATATATTTGAATAAGCAGAAAAATTTTGCTTTCTCTTTTAATAAACAGAGTAGTGTCTACTTTACCTTTAACAAAGCCATTTTGAATTAAAAACTTACTCAGCCTATCGTACTAAGCTCGAGGTGCTTGTTTTAAGCCATATAATGCCTTTTTGAGTCTGAATACTGAGTCTGGTTTCCTTGGGTCTTCAAACCCAGGTGGTTGTTCCACATAGACTTCGTTATAGATGAATCCATTTAGGAAAGCACTTTTGACATTCATTTGGAATAACCTGAAATTTTTATGACAAGCAAATGCAAGTAATAAACGAATTGCTTCTAACCTTGCTACTGGTGCGTAAGTCTCGTCATAGTCTATCCCTTCTTCTTGCGTATATCCCTTGGCCATGAGTCTTGCTTTGTTTCTTATGACTTTTCCTTTCTCGTCCATCTTGTTCCTGAAAACCCATTTAGCTCCAACAATTGATTTACCTTTTGGTTTAGGAGTCAACTCCCAAACATCGTTAATTCTGAATTGTCTGAGTTCTTCTTGCATAGCTTCAATCTAGCTTTCATCAGATAACGCTTCATCTATGCTTTTGGGTTCTATTTCAGAAATAAGAGCCACAGCACTAGACTCTTCGCGCCTTTTGGACCTTATGCGAATTCCTTCATTGATGTCACCAATAATAAGATCTTTGGGATGACTGGACTTATGCTTCCAGTTGCTGGTTAATTTGTCAAGTTGATGATCACTTCCTTCACTTGAATCTTCAACAATCACTTGTTGCTAGTCCTTCAAAGTTTGAGCTACTTCTTGCAATTTAGACTTTGTAGAGTCTGGAGCAGGTTCAGGCTCTTCAAGATGAATCTGAATAGAATCATTTTGCATAGAATCCTGGAATTTGACATTCATTGATTCTTCCACAGTTTGAGTCTTATTGTTGTAGACTCTGTACGCTTTGCTTGTGGTTGAATATTCAAGGAAGATGCCTTCATCTGACTTTTCTTCAAACT
Source organism: Eucalyptus grandis (assembly GCF_016545825.1). Lineage (NCBI taxonomy): Eukaryota > Viridiplantae > Streptophyta > Magnoliopsida > Myrtales > Myrtaceae > Eucalyptus > Eucalyptus grandis. The sequence continues at coordinate 26,470,533 of NC_052619.1, forward strand.
TACCAACTCGATCATTTGCATTTTTCAGTATAAAACATTTGCATCCGAACACATGAAAATATGAAACAATAAGCTTCTTTTCTTTGAATAGTTCATAGAGGGTTTTTTCTAGAATAGGCCTTAGAAAAACTCTTTTGAAAATATAACATGCTGTAGAAACTGCTTCAGCCCAAAAACGTGAGGAGATGTTACTTTCAATTAGAAGAGTTCTAGCCATTTCTTGAAGCGATCTATTTTTTTTCTTTCCACAACTCCATTTTGTTCTAGAGTATATGGAGAGGAGAACAAATGCTGAAAACTAGATTTATCACAAAATTTTGTAAAATCTTGATTTTCAAATTCACCTCCATGATCTGTTCTTATACTTGAAATAACATATCATTTTTTCGTTTTGAACCTTTTTAGCAAATTTTTCAAAGTAAAAGAAATTTTCAGACTTACTTGCCAGAAAATACACCCAAGTAAATCGTGAGTAGTCATTCACAATTACTAGGCAATATTTCTTACCTCCAATGTTCTGAGTTCTGGTTGGTCCAAATAGATCCATATGCAGAAGCTGCAGTACTCGGTTAGTGGAAACTTGATTTATTGGTTTAAAGGAATTTCTTACCTGTTTTCCCAATATGCATGGTGTACACAGATCAGACTTTTGGTATGATAGATTGGGTAGACCACGAACAAGCTTCTTTGCTGAAATTTTGGCTATCTGCTTCATATTGATGTGCCCAAGCTTTCTATGCCATAAGCTTGCTTCGTCTTGGATTGAGATTACACATTGTGATTCATCTGGTTTCACATCCAAGAGGTAGATATTTCCATGTCTTCGACCCATGAATGATTGAGTAGAGTCTTTACTGGTTCCTGAACATATACCCTCTTGAAAGTAGATTTTGAAACCGGTATCACACAGTTGACTGACACTGAGCAGATTGTAGTTGAGTCCTTCAACTAAAGAAACATTGCTTATTGTGAGGTTTCCAATCTTTACAATTCCAAATCCCACAATTTTTCCTTTACTGTTTCCTCCAAATGAGACTTTTCCACCATTCACTTGAACAAGCTTTATGAAGCAATTCGAATCTCCTGTCATATGTCTTGAGCATCCACTATCCAGATACCATTTTACTTTTTTCTTGATAGTGACCAGCATTTAAAAAAGAAACTCAAACTTTCTTTGGTACCCATATTTTCTTAGGTCATTGGTGTTAGTATGATATGCGGTTTTTGCCCATACTTTATTCACAGGTTTCCAAACCATAGGACATTCTTTTTCAAAATGATCTGCACTATTGCACTTTGAACATCTGAGAGCATTGCAACCTACTGGTTTTACAAAGATCCTTTTAAAATGATTTTTGTAGGCATCTCTTATGGGTCTTTGCTTAATTATTTCTTTCACTTTTGGAAAATCAATTAAAGGAATGGTTTCAGCAGTCATTCCCAAACCGGATTTGTTGAAATACGGTCTTTGAACAGAAATAATTTTTTCCAGTTTCTCAAATCCTATGGAAAATCTTTTAGAAATGTTTGAGATATCATTTTTCAAGAATGCATTTTCTTTTGAAGGATTATCTTTATTTTCTCTAAGAGAAGAAATATTTATGTTTAAACATTTCACATTTTCTTTCAAAACGTTTTCTTGTTGTTTTAGAGCAGAATTTTCTCTTTTGAGTTCGAAATCTTTTTAAGAGAAGTTTTAAAACTAAAACACAACTCATTAATGTATTTAGAAACTTTAATAGGGATTTTGAAATTACTCACCTCAAATTCACTGTCTGAATCTGATTCTATTTCGGAGTTTGAATCTGAATCCGATTGTGCCATTAGACAAATGTTGGCATAATCATCATCACTTTCTTCACACTCTGTATCACTCCAAGTTTCTGCTTTGAGAGCCTCTCGATACTTTTCAGCTTTTCCTTTCTTCTTCCTTAGAAGAGGATAGTTGGGTTTGATGTGTCCCTTTTTCTTACATTCAAAGCAGACTACATCTTTGTTCGATTCATCATCTTCAACAGACTTGGTCAGTTGCTTTTGAAAACTTTGTTTCTTTGGATTGAATCTTCTTCCTTTTCTGTTTAGCTTTCTGAATCTTCTTATCATGAGAGCAAGCTCCTCATCATCCACATCGTCTTCAGAATCTGTAACATCATAAGCATTATTAGATTTTAATGCAATGGATTTCTTACTTTTAGGGTTTTCGTCTTTATTGATTCGTTCCACTTCATAAGATTGAAGAATCCCAACCAACTCATCAACAGATAGTGGTATGATTCTTTGGGTCTCTCTGATTGAGGTCTTTATGTGATTCCAATCCTTGGAGAGTCCACGCAGTAGTTTGTTTACCTTCATGGGATCGAAATTGGTTGACCTTGATTTTCAAGACCATTCACAATATTCGTAAACGACTAAACATATCAGTTATAGATTCTCCTGATTTCATTTTGAAGGTTTCGTATTGACCGAGGAGAATGTTGATTCTAGTCTCTTTCACTCGATCGATTCCTTCATAGGTAATATGTAATCTAGCCTAGACTTCTTTAGCTGTAACACAAGAAGATATTCTGTTATATTCAGTCGGTGATAAAGCACAATATAATGAATAAATTTCTTTTGCATCAAGAGCTTGTATCTTGATTATCTCTTCCTGAGTCATTTCACTAGACTCAACAGTATCTTTTCCTCTCTCTGAGACAGGTGCAGCTTTAGAAATGATTCGTTTTTCTACAACATCCCATTCCAGAGGATCCTTTGATCTTAGGAATGCCTTCATCTTGTTTTTCCATATGTTGTAATCCTTTCCATCAAAATAAGGCGGTCTAGTATTGCTTTGCCTTTCTACCAGCCCTGGAGCTAACATACTAGCCATGGATCGTTAACTCTGAAGTAAAACACTTCAAACAAAGTGAGTACACGGGCTCTGATACCAATTGAGATAGCTAGTATAAACACCTAGAGGGGGTGAATAGATGTCAAAACAATTTCTCGAGATACGGAAGAGATATTAGGCAAACGGTAGAAAGGGAGTTCTCTTTTGGTTAACAAAATGAAATATGATCAAAGTAAAGCAAGGAGTAAGGAAGAGAAGATTGAACACAAGGTTTATAGTGGTTCGGCTTATTCCAAGCCTACGTCCACTCTTCCGCACTGACAGCCCACCGGCTGGATTTCACTATGAACAAAAGAGATGTTACAGCATAGCTTTTCCTTGATTCCACAGTGTAGATATTCTACCACACTTCCTCAAGGTTTCTCACAAATATAGACTCTCTTTTGTGTACATAAATTTGCTCAAGTGAATTGACTAAACAACAAGGAGCTTCAGACTTTGGAATTCTTCTATCGCGCACCTTTTGAACAACTTAGAACGTCTTCCTTATATACTCCTTTATGCCATCATACCCGTTGGCACTTACCAAAGGAATTTCTCCAATCTACCCATTGGATGGAATCAATTAGGAAGAGCATTCGAGCTATTAAAGGAACATGTCGATAGCCCATCAATCCCGTTCGCCCATACAATCAGGATCTCGGTTTCCATAAGTAGAACATTCCAAGAATATTTCGCCATTCATCGGATCCTTAATCTTCGAATCAATCATGATCATATAAAGGATTCCGTAATGTCATATCCAGCCAAGAGATCTTCTCCAGTCGATAAGGTCACATCCTTAATAAAACATCCAGTTCTGGATAGCCTTTCTTCAACGGATTAGAAACTGTCAATGAGGATAGACTTTGAATCTTGAGTTTGGCTGTCCGAAGGTCTTCAGACTTTAAGTAGCAGAGTCTGCAAACCTTCAGACTAGACTAATGGAAACGATTTGTCAGCTTCAAAACACTTCATGAAGATTTCTCCAACAACACTTGCTTAGTATCAATCGATGAAAGAAAGGGAAAAGGCAACCCGATTTTTATTAATTTTGAACGAGTCGTACCTAACCTTTCATTCACAGATCTTGGCCATGGAATCGGTGCCACCCCTTGGACGGATTTTTCAATTGGCTGTCCAGGAAGAGAGCTAGTGGCTCGCATTGTCGAACTCGGCAAAAGGAGGCGGAAGTTTCGCCCTCACAAGTCGTAGTGAGAGGTGAGATGTAGGACAAAAAACCCTAACCCTAGCGCATGAAAAAGGGGTGCAGGAAGAGGGGCTAGGGTTCAGGGCCGAAGACACTCGATCCCTTAAAAGAGAGGGGATGGGCGGCTCAAATCGCTTGCGCCGATCAAACGGTTAAAAGGGGTCGATCCACTAGAATGGATTGGACGGTGGAGATGAGTTGATAGGAAAAGGATTTGACGGTGGAATTTTTTCAGCATCCACAAAAAATTTCAATTCAAGAGGAAAAGGTAAATTATATTGTGATTTTTGCAAATGTCCACACCATACAATAGAAAATTGTTGGAAATTGCATGATAAACCCGAAGAAAAAGGAAAAATGAAGGAAATTTCTGCAGCTTATCAAGTTAGCGGTCCTAATGCTAATCGGTCCATAACGTATGAACAGTACCAACAGCTGATGCAGGCACTATAGAAATTAGACACCTTAAGCAAGGGAGGAAATTTCTCAGGTATCTCTCGCTGCTTGATTAATAATATCTCGAGGAAAGCCTGGATAATTGATTCTGGGGCAAATGATCATATTGTTTGTGAGAATGCATTATTTTCATATGTGCATGAGAACCTAGATTTTCCTATTACTATGCAATTACCCAATGGGAGTGTCACTCATGTTACAATTACTGGAACAATCAAACTCAGCCCACAAATCACACTCCAAAATGTCCTATATGTCCTAGATTTTCGATTTAACCTTGTTTCTGTGTCAAAAGTCTGCAAAGAGAATTACTGTCGTGTATTGTTTGATTCTGACACTTGCTTCTTTCAGGCCCTTTCGACAGGCAAAGTGATCGGCTTGGATAGTCTTTCTGAAGGGCTGTTTCTTTGGACCAACTTTCCAAGTAACCTTAATTTGTCGTCCTTTTTTTCAAATAAAATGTCATTGTGTAACACGACTACCAATGATAAAGATTATCTTATGCATTCAAGATTGGGTCATAGTGCTTCATTCCCTTATTCTAAATGTCAAATATGCCCCCTTGCAAAGCAGTCACGTATTCTTTTTCCTTCTAGCAAAAATTGTGCAGATAACATTTTTTTCCTTCATTCATGTGGATGTTTGGGCCCTTATCATACTTTACATCATGATGGGTCACGTTATTTCTTGACAATTGTGGACGACTATTCTCGTGCCACCTGGGTTTTCCTAATGCAATCAAAGGGACAAGTTTTTCACATTTGAAAACTTTTATCACCTTGTCCAAAAATCAATTTGGGAAGTTTATTCAGCGAATCCGGACAGATAATGGGAAAGAATTCTTCAACCATGATTGCAATTTCCTTCTCTTATCTCATGGGATTCTCCATGAAAGTTCCTGTGTATACATCCTCACAATAGAATGGGGTAGTGGAGCGTAAACATTGCCACCTGCTGGAAGTTGCACGTGCGTTGAGATTTCAAGCGTTTTTCCGGAAAATTATTGGGGCGAATGCGTCATTACTGCAGCCTATCTCATCAACCGTATGCCAACTCAAGTACTCAATGGAAAACTCCATTTGAGTTACTTTTCAAGAAGAAACCAAAACTGGAACATTTGAAGATATTCGGATGCTTGTGCTATGTAACTGTATTGGCCCCCGAGACAAAGTGGGCCCCACGCTTGACGTTGCATCTTCATGGGCTATCCAAACCTACAAAAGGGATATTGTGTCCTCGACCAATCAATTGGGGAATTCTTCATCAGCAGAGACGTCATTTTTCATGAAGATGTATTCCCATTTCATGAAAATGAGTTTTCAAGAGAAACACCAAACATTCCAATACGTGTTGATCCCTCCTTATCTGCAGAAAACTCGACTCCTGGATATTTTCTTACAAGAACTCCAGAACAGCTTGTTCCAGTGATGACTCCAATTTCTTCTGAAAATTCCAAACCCGAGGTTGCTGCAGATCCAGTACAGGAGAATTTCTCAGAGGTAGAAGATTATTCTCAAGAGATTGGCGTTGAAGAAAGATCTTCCCCATCTTCTACTCCACCACAAGTGGATCCTCCTCGACGATCTGGTCATTCTACACAACCACCAGCTTGGACAAAGGATTATGTTTGTACATCCCTCAATTCACCAAGTATTCACTATCTAATATCATCTTATGTTTCGTTTTATAGACTTTCACCGGAACATAGATGTTGTGTTAGTCGAATATCGGAGGACACATAACCATCTAGCTATGAAGAGGCAACTGGTGATCCAGGATGGCAAGAAGCTATGGGAGCTGAATTTCAGGCATTAACTGCCAATTAGACCTGGGATTTGGTCAATCTACCTCTGAATAGGAAACCTATTGGATGCAAATGGGTTTATAAGATTAAATGCTAAGCTGATGGCTCCGTTGAACGTTACAAAGCTCGGTTGGTGGCAAAAGGATTTACTCAACGAGAAGGTTTTGATTATCATGAAACTTTTTCTCCCGTCACCAAGGATGTAACTGTAAGATCCTTTCTATTTGTTGCTGCTATTAATGATTGGCCGTTACATCAAATGGATGTACATAACACTTTTTTACATGGAGATTTAGATGAGGAAATCTATATGGATATTCCTCAGGGTTTATGGAGACAGGGGGAGAATAAATTATGTCGTCTCCGCAAATTCCTCTATGGCCTTAAGCAAGCTTCTAGGTAATGGTACGCCAAATTTGCTGATGCTCTCATGTCTGCAGGCTTCAAACAATCCAGATATGATTACGCCTTATTCACATGGACTCAAGGTATGTCATCTATTTACTTGATGATATATGTTGACGATATTCTTATCATGGGCAATGATAGAAGTGTAATAGAAAGATTCAAGAAGGATATGCATTTTACTTTCCACATTAAAGACTTGGGAGCACCAAAATACTTCATTGGAATTGAGATTGCTCAATCTAATCAAGGGATTTCTCTTAGTCAACGGAAGTTTGTGCTGGAAATCATATCAGAGGCAAGTTTATCGAGATGCAAACCATTAGTTATTCCAATTGAGCAAAACATAAAATTGACCACCAAGGATTATGATGCTGGCATATATGAGAATCATGATCCCATTCTCAATGATCCTTCAAGTTATCAGAAGCTCGTTGGAAAACTCATATATTTAACTATGACCAAACCTGATATATCATATACAGTATAGACTCTCAGTCAATTTGTGCACAGTCCAAAATTGTCCCACATGAATGCTGCTTTAAAGGTCGTGAAATACTTGAAAAAATGTCCAAGACTAGGGATTCTCTTATCCAAAAAATGCAATATAGAAATGTCGGCATACTGTGATGCAAATTATGCAACCTGTCCTATGAGCCGAAGATCCATTACAGGCTTTTGTATTAAGCTTGGAGAATCTCTTCATTCATGGAAGACCAAGAAGTAGGCAACTATATTATTATCTTCAGCTGAAGCAGAATATTGAGCCATGGCAAAGACTACCTGTGAGATTGTATGGATACGGGGATTACTTTGGGATCTTGGGATAAATTTGAAGGGTCCGACAAGGTTGTTTTGTGACAACGATGCAGCACTCAAACTTGTAGCGAATCCCATAGTGCATGAAAGAACGAAGCATATAGAAGTGGACTGTCATTTCACTCGAGAAAAAATTCAAGAAGGGATAATCGAGACAAGAGGAATTGGAACGGCAAAGCAACATGCTGATATTTTTACCAAGCCTTTATGTCAACGACAACATGCATATCTGTTAAGCAAGCTAGGCGTCTAGGATATCTACTAGCCACCAGCTTGAAGGGGAGTGTTGGAACATATGCATCGGATCGGATCCTAGAGATACGCTCGGAATCATGCTCGATTATGATTGTGCATAAATTAGTTAGGAATTTAGATTGAGATTAGATTCTGACTTCAATTGATTTCACAAAATATATTTTTTCCATTGCTGTATCATTTCTGTATTATATTTACAGAAGTTTGTACAACAGAATATACAATGAAAATACACAACTTTTCCACAATTCTCTCGTCTTCTTCACGATTGCTCATCTTCTTTCATCTTCTACTCTCCATCCTCTGGATTTCCTTCTTTGTTCTTTTTTCCGATGACTTCAAAGAAGCTCGATTGATCTCTAGTGTGTCACGACTATCCTGTGCTGCTGGGGTACTCGAGCTAGGCCGTAGCACAATTACAAAGGGGTAATGCGGTGCCTCAGTGGAAATGATGATTGGTGAGGCAGAGAGCGAGGTTGATAGAGTCCCCTTGGACTGCTTTGTTCAGTCCCAAATTCCACGACCTAAGAATGGAAGAAAATTATCTGCGAAGATGAATAATGGCTTAGCCGTGGAGTGAGCGTTTAACGCTTCGAAAGCCATTGACAACTACGTGAAAAATATCATCTCCTGCCGCCAGTGCTTGTCCCTTCTCACTTTCGTCTGAAGAAACCCCATTGGGTGACGTCCACCTAGTGTTTTTTGCAACTGAACGCAGCTTTAAACCACTCGAGAAAAACCAAATCAATTGTTTTTAATTCGAGGACTTAAATGTTTTGACTACTAGTTTTGTGAAAATAGTGCTCTTATTTGTTTTTTAAAATACGTAGCAGGAACAAAAGCAAAGTTACCTTCAATCTACTGTAAAAAATTTTGGAAGGAATGCAGCTGTCCCTCGGTGTAACATTGGAATTAAACTGGTGTAACGTAATCGCGTCTTGTAGACTAGTCCTCGATGAGAATTGTTCTTATTGTGCTTGGGAGGCAGAGTCTATCATAATCTTATCTTGTTGGGAGATATGCATTGATATCTATTTTTTTCCTTAAATATAGTATGTTGTTCGTTTTTACGTTGCTTTAGTAACGACTTGTGGTCTTCACAGGTTTAGAAGTTCCATGGTTGAATCGTTGAAGTCAACTCTTGAAAACAGTGCTTAGCAGAAGACTATAATCGAGCCTAACATATCACGAGAGACAGCAAATCAAGGGGGGAGATTTTGTGCTTGTATTTGAAAATATGTGAAATTCTTGTTATGTGCCATTTGAGAAGGTAACGCTGTCGGAGTTGTAATTATGTTTCCTTTCTGTATACTTCAAGAAAGAATGATGTGGACATGACTTTGTTTTCTTATGAATGAGAAATTAGAAATGAGAAACTAAGTTTGAGATGGATGGCCTCAATTGAATGTCAGCTGATCCCATGTTTATAGTGCATCAATTGTGGGTGCACAGATGGACAGATTCTTGCGTGCTAGAATTGATTGGATAGATGACCTACACATCATAGATGGTGGGTAGCTTTGTTGAGTAAATGGTAGTCAAAGAGGACATGAATCCAGGAAGTTCACTCTCTCTACAAAGAAATGGGTGATGATTCTAAGAACCATATACATACAAAGGGCTTCTCTAGAAAACAGTCTACAAAATTCTTGTACAATAAAAGTTTAGGATTTTGCAGGTCTCAACCGTTGATCACGAACAAAAATTAAGAATCTCTCTCTCTTCACCCATAAGAAATTCCTTTACCTTCAACATCACTCCTTTTTTCCTGTGGAAAATAGCTAAATACACAAATCATTATGCAAAATGAATGCTTATTAGTTGAGTGTATTGATTAATAATTTTTAATTTTAAAAAGTTGTGTTGCGATCCTCAAAAGATTAAAAGTATAATAAGGTTGATGTTGTCCCATGGTTTAGTCCTGTTAAATAAAAAAATAAAAAATCATGAAACCATTTTTTGAAATTTCAAACGACTTCATAAATGCACAAGATTAAAATGTAGAAAAATGATAATTCAAAGAATCTTATGAAATGTCTAAGATCAGAAATCTATGTAAGCGAATGTGACAATCATATATGAGAATTTCTTAAATTGAACGAAGATAAGTATGATTAGCTCATTTTGAGTATTGCGGCATTGATCAAGGCCAATCCTCACATAGGTACGAGTTGTCCTAGATAAACATACTTTGACCGTTATTTACAAAGCACAAATGTTGTATAGAATATTCTCAAATGGAAGATTAATTTATGGACGAAAGGACCCTCCCCACATTTAAATAGTTTCTGCTTGAAAAGAAGAAGCTTTTGGTAGATCATGTAAGCCGGCCGATAGTGCACTTGAGTTACCCACTAGTGAGTCATGCAAAAACCATTTTAAGAATGAAAATAATTTTTATAATGAAAAAAAAAAAACTGTAAGCGTCGAGACTCCATTTTATTTCCTTTTTGGCTCCATTTACTCCCGAAAACATGAGAGTACCACCAAATAAGAAGTCCATTTTATGATATGAAATAGAGAATAAGGATATCAATAAATTTACAGTTACCATTTTCCAAACTACATCTTTGCTTTTCTTGCTTTTTTTCGCTTACTCTGTCAAGGCTTAGGGTGCGTTTGGTTCGGCATTTGGAAAGCCCATTAGGAAAATGCAAAGTAGTTTAGCCTAAAGGGCTTTTGAGGGAATGCAAAGACTGTTTGGTAAATTCTGCTTTGAAAAGCAACTTTGAGAGAAATGTTGTTTGGTAAAAATACATTTGTAAAGCCCATTTGGTGATTAATCTAAATATTTTAATTTTTATTTGCTTAAAATTAAAAAAATAATGTTTGCAACTTTTTTAATTTATATTTGACAACAATTTTAAAGATGTTGTGTAAATAATTTTATTAAAATTAAAATTCACTTTTTTGCTAAAAAAATATCAAATGGAAAAAATTTACGTACTCTCTTTCTCAATTAGAATAAAAATACGTTCAATACAATAAAAACATGATAACATATGCTTTGAGGAAATAAGTTCATTATCCTTAAAAATTACAAATATCCTTAATTCCTTCATAAATTTATAGCTATTTGATCACGTAAACGTGCCATATCAAATGTTACATCATCATTTGAAACATTACCCTCCCCATTTACATTATCAGGATCCGTTGTATATAAATTGGGATCCAAATCTACTCTTCTTATTGCAAGATGTGAAGAACAATTCGTATAGTGATACAACATTTATGGTCACGTTTTAAGCAATTGCTGGAATCATCACGAGATATGCTGTCTCTTTTCTAGAGATATCAAGTGAAACTGAAGCCAGAAAAAAACAACCAACACATGATTCCATCAGTCATCAGAATAATAACTCCAACCCAGTTGAATCGCAGGGGGAGGGGGCTACATCTGAGAGAAGTTAAAAGTAACAACTGAAGGTAATCGTCACTTTTTCAACAATTAGCACAATTAATAGCGCATGAACAGAATATTCCCTAGGAAAATTGGTTCATTCCAACAATAGTCAAGGGCCTTAGAAGAAACACAAAATTGTGAGAGAGAGAGAGAGAATACTATAACACTATAACATATAGCTAGTGAAATCAAAGTTTTTAGCTTTGTTCTTCAACTCGTATTGAAGAAGCTTTTTTGCCTTTTGTAGCCAATCTTCTAGTTTGTCCTGGAGAAGTAACAAACAAGCAATGAAATATATTGAGCTTTAGCTGCATTGAGAAAGCACGTTAAGTACCAAGATATTATTATCTGTTCAATCAGATATCCATAATGTTTCTATTTGCCTGTTTTAAGTCATCATTTTACATCTATAAGGTAAAATGTGCAGAAATTAATTTCAACCATGCATTTTTGGTTCCTAAAGAATGTAGGCTAGAAACACTCCACATTTAGCAAGACTTTAAGCGGATCAGGGGCCTGAATTGCAGATCAATAGTTCGACTACTAGAATGTTACAAAGCGCCTTGCTTTTGTTAAAAATTTAAAATAATAATAGTAATAATAATAAATAAATAATTTAATAAATATGTTGCTTTCTTGCTTGGCATACAAGCTAAAGACCAGAAGAGTGTTTCATTCTAACCTCGATATTCACAAGTAAATCCTAAGGGCCCAACTTCTACTCTAAGACAGAAAAGTAAATTTTTAAATCCCATGCTTACCCAACTTCTGCAAACGAAAAACTTTGGAAAATACTTTTTTCGCAATCTACAGAACATTGATTATGTGTTTAATTGACAGTCTTTAACTGGCACATCAGATCAAAATTGCACGTGATATAAGTACTTGATGACAAGATACTTAAGTTGCTAAGTATTTCAGAAATCCTCAAACTCTATAGCTAAAGAGTTGCAGAAGAGTTGCAGAAGAGGAGAAATTAGATAACAATGGTGTAATGAACAGTGAGCACATTTACAATATTTTTTTCTACATGGGTCAAACCAATGACTTTAAGCATCCAAGACATGAAGGCAACTTATCCAAATACAAGTAAAATTTCAACAGCTATAGCAACAAAAGGTAACCTTTCCTAGCACAATTCTACAAAACAACCTACGTGCCCGGCTTGACCCAACATTGTCCATTATTAAGAGTAGGATTATGCTATAATCCTGCCTCCATAATCCTGCCTCCTTCCTATGTAGGATGACTGTAATAAATGACAAGGAACATCCAGAGGCTAACTTAAATGAAAGAAAAGGAATTTTACAATTACGGTGAATGATCCACAACTTCACCGTTTTCCAGTTACTCTCTTCATCCTCTCCATCCAGCAAAACCGTATCGGCACGCACCGGCGTCGTCTCAATACCAATTCACCTACCGTAACAAGACACAGCCAGAAGCCAGAAGGGAACGAAGAACCAGGAATATCCGTCTCTTCCCCTTTCCTCCAATTCTCAGCTAAAACAGAACCCATCCCACTTTAACTAAGACAAGTCACATTAGCACCTAGAGTTCCCCCACTGTTTCTCGGAGCAGCAGCATCATCTCGAAAGCACCCCACAGCAAAAAAAGGCAAACGAATCGGAAGCATTCAGCCACCCACAAAGCAAAAATCAAACACCACCCACCACCGCCATTTCCCTCAAATACAAAAAAGAAAAGAACATCAAGGACGCAAGTGCTCCCGCAACGAGCGAACTCGAAACGGCACACGAAGACCTAATCCCGAATGACAAGGCGCGGTGCGGCACACTCAGGACGCCATTGCACAGAACGACCAAGTGGTCGATGATATCGACGACGACAACGACCATACCTTCGAGAGGGAGAGGCGGCGAAGGCCTCGACCAATGCGGCAGGAATCGAGTGGAGCGGCGGTGGCATCAGGTGAGGGAGTCCCACCGAGCGAAGAGCGTAGAAGCGGTCGAGGGAGAGAGTGATGGAAGGGTGGGAAGAAAAACGAGAACTAAGGTTTTCTTGGTTTTTAAAATGGGCAAAAGTGGTTTTTCCATAAAGTTTTGAGGGCAAAATAGGCAACTTACCATTTTCATTAAAGAGGCCTTCAGCATTCCGAAAAATGCTGAAAGCTCAAGGCTGGTCTCCCCCAGCCTTGAGCTTTCAGCATTCCCAAGGGTAAACTTTCACTTGAAAGCCCCTTGGGAATGGTTGCCAAACACCCCTATTTAGGGTGAAAGGGCTTTGGGGCTTGGATGGACTTTCTAAATGCCCATCCAAACGCACCCGAAAGGGCTTTGGGGCTTGGATGGGCTTTCTAAATGCCCATCCAAACGCACCCTTAGTCTTTTGCTTCTTTACTCTATCAATATGACCTATTTTTTATTCCTTCCATTTCGATGTGGGACGCCCTTTATGTCGAGTGATAAGTTGAGATGCAGAATATCGACCTAATTTTTTAGGAACTTTTTTCATGATATGCCATAAGCACCATTGATGCTTAGGATCAGGGAACCGATGCTCAACTGCATTTTGCATTGCCTTGTCCTAGTCTGTGATAGTAGCGAATGGTGCTCGTCCTCCCATCCAAAAGAGACGAGGATTTGAACAACCAAACGAATGTGTTAGTATCCTTATTCACACCCATGAAAGGGGCAAAAGGCATCTCATATTGATTGGTCAAATATATAGTATCAAAGGTTACTACTTCTCAAAACTTTCATATAATGCCCAAGTTCTTTCACTTGCCAAGGAAACATTCTTTAACCTGGGACTATCATCCAGCTCCATCACATAGAAAAAAGGTCATTTCTATTTTGCATCCTAACAAACAGTTATGATTGGCTTCGCCATCTTCAGTTCCAAGTCTTGACTTTCTTTGCCTTCTCACCAAAGGTAAGATTTTCATTCCCTCTTGCCTCAACAACAGACAAGTTAAAGTTTGTTGATCCTTATACTAGCTGTAGATACATAGACTTTCCATGAAGAGAACATGCAAGAGTTAAGTATTTTAACTTATCATCATCTGCGTTTTTCTAGCTCCTCCTAGAGACACCCAATCCCACTTGTTTATGCACTTTTTATCGTTCTCTAATAGATCCTCCACAGGATAAAATAACTCTCATTCCCTCGGTTTTAATCACATTTGCTTCGTCGATTTTATTTTATTTTGTTTCATCACCAGTAGCTTCTGTTTCACATTCTTCATCATCAAATAGTGTGTCATCGTTTTACACTTGTAATGTTGTCACGAAATCTTCTTGTGTTTGGTAAAATTATAGAAAGCAAAAAATTCAGTATGTAATTAATTAGAAATATAGATAGACAGAATATCATAATCCGTGATTTTTTCCAAATAAGATATTATACAATAGTAGTTTATTCGTACAATCCTAGACCGACACTGTAGCTAATCTATTATAATAACTTGTGCATTCTGAAAATAGAAGCATATGGCGCACGAACTATATGCAGATCAAAGTCCTTTAACCACGTCTTCGATTTAGTCAAAATATTACGATTGGTGGATGGAGGAGACAAAATAGGTACAACCCATCTCAGGCAAGCACAAATTATAGACATAGAGAAACATTAGTCAAAACGCATAAGATACAACACAAAATGACAAAACCTAATACATATTCAATCAAAAGCATGCTCCTGAATCTTAAAAACCAAAAAATTGTGTTCCAAAAATTCAAGAGTTAAAGACTTTTTATATATTAAAGCAATCCATGACGTCCATGTGTAGCAGATAATTGGTTTGATATTTTCTATTTCGTTGGAGACGTTTCAAATCAGATAATTGGATAATTTTCACCATTAGATAGATAGATAGATGCTCTGCAAAAAAGTTGATTTATAGGAATTTATAAATGAATTCCTCTGAATGTAATTTTTTATTTAGCTGATGCTATTTACGAATTTCTTCCATATTTGTTATGGCATTGAAATTTATATTTAAATTAGTCTTTTCTATTCAACAAGTTTTTGACCTCTTGATATCAATTTTTCCGAAGCATGGCCAACGTATGTCCCTCATATGACTCTTAAAGATCCAATTATAACATGAACATACAATTATCTCATGTTCAAGTATATTTGGACGCATGAATCATGAAAAAAATCAAAAGTTAACAGGTTCAAAATATTTGAACTAAAACTAAGGATTATGCCACGTAAAATAAACTTTTGCGACCTCTTTGGACCCTCCTATAGCTAGAGGCTAATGACCTACTAAGTCTAGATTTAATTTGGCTCTTCCAAGCTCATCAATTCACGATTTATGGTTTAAATTTTTAACATGCAAGTCATTTTCATTTATGAGTCGCTACTAATCAATTTGTGTTGGATCGATTAGAAACCAAATAAAATATTAAGAGAAATATTTTACTTCTGCGCAACAAAAAAATTAGGATTGGGGACTTGATTATATTAGTTAATCAATTAATACTCTTTCAAAACCTAACCTTATTTAAACCTCGGGTTTGATTTTTTTTTTTTTTTTTGAAGGATATTTCATGCATTTTAAAGAGAAAGATACTCAAAACCCTTTTTTTTAAAAAAAAAAATTCCTAATTTGAGAATTTTTTTCGAAATTCTTTTCAATTTTTTTCTTTTTTAGATATCTTTTTTAAAATATATGTTTTCATAGTTTTTTATTCGAAATTGGGACTCGGGCTTGGCCTTTGAGCCCAGTCCGAATGTGGGCTGCCGCTGGTCTTCAGTTGGGAGGCCTCACCCATTAAGAGGCTTTTAAAAAACGAACTGGGCTCAATCTTATAGAATTAAGCCCAACTCCAACAAACCGAGCTCGACCCAAAGCTAATATAATGAGCCCAAGCCAGTTGGACGTGCGACCCGGGACCGACCCCGACCCAACCCAGGCCGACCCGACTAGTAGCCCCTCGCGTTCCCCTGCTCCCATGCAACGCCGACGCGGATGGCCGTGGCGACGCCGCTCGTCTCGGCTTGGCCGCACGCTTACTCCGCCGTCGCCTCGGCCAGCCGAAGCCGAGGGCTCGGCTTCCGCCTGGGTCCCCGTTTCCCGGCCGGACCCGACACCGCCAGCCGAGGGGCCCTCCCTCTCGGACATGCGCGAAAACGGTAGAGTGGGCGGCGGGGAGGCGTCGAAACGGCCAAACGGCCGACGCCACAAGCGCCAAACGTCACCGAGGCGTCTCGACCGACCGAGATGGTGTCCGGACAACTCGACACCGTCCAAAATAAACAGGCAAGAACTAGGTCTATCTCGGGCATTCCGTAGAACGAGCACGCTGCTGAAACATCGGGTTTTGGCTCCATCGGGACTCAAACCAAAGGCTGAAGCTTTCGCCGAGCAAACAACAACACCACAGCAGCCAAAAGAGGGAGAGATGGGGTCGCAGTTCGCATGAGCGGGGCGGCCACGAGCTCCGGCCCGACGTACCTAAAACAAGACAAAAACTGGGCTGGCTTACTGGAGCTGGTTTGAGGACGTCGGCGAGGATCGGCGGGTGGCGTACGGGCGCGGTGGCTACCGGAGAAACTCCCCACTCTCGCCCTCATTCTTCGCTTTCTCGATCTCGATCTCCCACTCTCTCATCCCGGCGGATCTTACCCTTGGGCCCCTCCTCTCATAGGGCCAGACGTCCCGTGAGGGAAGGAAGAAGAGAAGGAGAGAAGGGAGAGAAAAGGGCCGGGCGGAGGAATGAAATGGGGCTGGGGTCGGGCCCGCTCCCGAGTCCCTTTACGTCTTTCTAATTTTTTAAAATAATATTTTTAAATTTTTAAATTTTTAAAATTTTAAATTTTAAATTTTTTAATTTTTTTTTTATCTTAAATGTAGTAAAATAAAGGGAAAATAAAATAAAAAATAAAATTTAGTTGATGCAAATAGTATTAATGACTATGGCCCTATTTGGCAACGTGCCAAATGCTGATTGATTCTGATTTTTGTTCCCTAATCGCTTTGAGACGAGAATCGCATTTGGTAAAATTTTTGTTTCGGGAACAAATTTATTCTCGAATCGTTTGGGAGTAGATTTGAGAATAAAAAAAATTTGATTCTCGCGTCCGAGAATCAAAAAAGAATCAACACAATAAAACTCTTCTTCTTTCCTTCCGCCATCCGACGATCAAGCCGCCACCGCCGCCCGTCGCCGTCCGCTACCGCCCACCACCGCCCGCCACCGGCCGCTGCCGCCGGTCCGGCGAGCTCGCGAGGCTCGCCGGCTGTGGCGAGGTCCGGCAAGCTCGCCGGAGGCTTGCCCAACCCCGGCGAGGCCCGCTTGTCCACCCGGCCGAGGCGAGGCGAGGCCCGCCTAGCCACCGGCCGGGCTCGTCGGGGCGGGCGAGGCCCGCCTAGCCATTGGCCGGCCTCGCCTAGCCCGATCGGGTGGCCAAGCGAGCCTCACCCAGCCCGGCGAGGCCCGCCCCGTCCACCGGCGAGGCCGAGTCTCGCGGGCCGGGCGAGCCTTGCCCAACCGCTGGAGAGGCTCGGCCGACAAGGGCCGGGCCGCCGAGGGCCGACGACGCTCCGGTGAGGTCGCCAACCTCGTCCGGCAACCGGCCACAAGAAGAAGAAGAAAATAAGAGAAAAAGGAAAAAATGAAAAGAAAAAAATGAAAAAAGAAAAGGTAAAAAGGTAATTAAAAAAAAAAAGAAAAGAAAAAAAAAGTAAAAAAGTAGAAAAATTATTTAAAAATTAAAAAAAATAATTTGGGATAGAATCAATGAACACGTTATCAAACCCAATTCTATTCTAGAATCAGAAATTTTAGACAGTTACCAAACATGTTTTTTTACTCAGAATCAGTTCTCGGGAACATAATAAAAAATAATCATTTCTTGTTAGAATCAGTTCCTGGGAAGAGAATCGTTGCCAAACGCGCCCTATGTGACATAAAAATCTTTTCTTGTCAGGGCCAAATCGATCTCTAATTTTCTACGCAATTTAATCATAAATATTTAACCAAAATTTAGGTGTCAACAAAAACTTGTTCAAATTGTCAGCTATTTAATCAGCAAGTAGCTTTTGTCCCTTCATGTTCTTAAGATCCATTTTTAGGAAGGAGCAAAAAAAAAAAATTGATCTTCCCATGTAAAAGCGTGCTTAAAATGATTAAAGGAAAATACCAGTTTATTGTGGTTTATGAACACATTGTTTCTAGGAAACATTTTAAAAAGTCTTTAGAATATTCATGAAATGACCGAGTAATATATGGTTAAGTATATTGATGCTTGTTATAATAATAATAATAAAAATTGACGATGCATGATTTCATCATAGAAGGCCAGAAATTTCTATGGTCTCTAATTCCTAAGCAGAAGAACACTCCGAACCTTCTGTTAGTTTTTCGTCTTTGTCTACCAGTGAGATGGAGACATACTTGGGAATAAATTACTCCATATACATTAATAAAGTTGGCAAAGACAATGTCCATATTTTGAAATGGTGGAAGAGGGAAAAGACTAGTTTTTTGATTTCTAATCGCACCAGCATTTATAAGCCCATGTTTAAACTAGCTAACAGATCTTGGAAGACAAAAGGTGGAGGTGGAAAATTTAGAAATTGTTTTGGCTGGACACGATTGGTTTGTGCAAGAACTGACTCTAGAGGAATGTGCCCAATATGAACTAGAGGACAACAATGAGATTGTATCATCTGAATTAAGGTGCAGGACAAGACATGAAGATACCTAATTTATTAGACATTCTCTTTGGTGTAATTTGTGTGTAGTTGTTATTAGGGCACCATTACGTGTAATTTTATTTTTCAAATTACTTGAAGATATACTTGTCTTTCAATTTGGTTTAATTAAATGAGTGCTTTTTTATAAAAAAAATTTCTAAATTAATTTTTTTAATTTGAGAAAAATAGTTTAGTTTTTTTGAATTTTTCATTCGAAGAATTCAAATTAATTTAGAAAAAGAAATGGGCCCAGACCAACCAAGCCGAGAACAGCCCTTTGGCCCCTCCTAGCCGGCACCGCAGAAGGACTAGCACTTTCTTCCACCAGGCCTTTGGCCGTAAGGTTTTTGCAGTTGACTTTGTTCATGCTCCTTAGGACTCGTGGGGTAGGCAACTTTGTTGGGGATAACTGCAGTAATGAATATCACACATGGGAGGCATGGCAGCTAAGATTTCATCAAGATCAAAAATTTCAAGTTGCTTAATTGTCTCGGCAATCCAAGTGATTCTTCGTTCTCTACCACTAGTGCACTTGCAACACGTCTCCTCGTAGGCTTTTGTTAATCCAGACAAGGATGTTAAAACAACTTCTTCCTTATCAATTATTAATGGTGCAACTGTAATCTATACACCATCCTTCTCGAAAGAGTAAGTGTATCCGTGTCCATCATGAATAGTTCAATGTTAATATTGCCACGATAGTCTAAGTAGCATATGGCACACATCCATTGAAATCACATTATATCATAGTTTGCCGCGATATTTATTTGTAATAGGAAATTGAATTATTGAAGTCGAAGACCTTTCCTTCATTCTTCTCCCTTAACTATTGTGATCTGTCAGGGTGGGGATGATCTTTCATCGGCAACTTCAACTTCTCGACCATTACAGCTGCTACAACATTCTTGCAACCTCCTCCATCCATAATACAATCACAAGCCTTGCCATGTGACGTGCACTTTGCATGGAAAACATTGTGGTGCCCTGTGTTGGTCACCTCTCTCTGACTTGTCTCTCTCTTTCAAGCTAGCATAGATTGCCTCCTTCACTAACATAGTCATGCACGCATCTATCTATCTCTCTCCCCTTGCATGCGCATACAAATCACAAATTATAATAAAATTTCACAAACTTATTAATAGAAAAATAATCCATGATTTGTAGGAAAAAAAGTCATAAATTTAATTTTCGGATTTTACATCAAAATCCACACAATTTCACTGATAAGAGCAAACTGTTGAACATGAATTTAGTGGGCCAACATTTAGGATCCTTATCATCTCACCGAATATCTAGAATTGGTGGAAGTGAGAGTATGATCAAGCTCCTTGTGATATTGGACGGCCGCATTTGATTCAGCTTTTCCAAGTAGCTTTGGAGAAAGCAATTTAGCCTAAAGGACTTTGAAAAAAATGCAAAAACTGTTTACTAAACTCTGCTTTGAGAAGCAACTTTGAGACAATTGTTGTTTGGTAAAAACACATTTGATAAGCCCATTTGAATGATTAATTTAAAATTTAAAATTTTTTTATTTGTTTAAAAGTGAAAAAATTAATGTTCGCAACTTTTTAATTTAAATTTTGACAACAATGTTGAAGATATAATGTAAATAACTTTTTTAGAAAAATAAAATTCGTTTGTTTTGGCTAAAAAGTTTCAAATGGAAAAATTTACATCAAAATAGTCGATTTCTCAATTACAAAAGAATACTTTCATTGCAATAAACATATTAAAATATGCCCCAAGAAAAGACATTTATTATCCTTAAAAATTAGAAATATTCTTACGTGCACAGAAGTTGCATCATTATTTGGAGCATTACCCTTCTCATTTGCAGCATCAACAATTGTGCACCTTACTTTGGCAAGTGAATCCCAATTGGTATGAAATTCTGAGGGAATAAAAGAAATTACGGGGATTTGTATCTGTCAATTTTCATTGAGTAGGCACAGAACCAAACTTCCCCAGTTTTCTGTTTGTATCCAAGTTCATGGCACCACTTTGCCACAAGAAATGATCTATGTAGCTGAAGCAAAATTAAAATGAATTTGCAGATTTCTCTCAAGTCATCATCTCAAACGATCCTTACCCAACCGAAATAATGGACATGAACCAAAATAAGCTTTCATTCTGCGTTATCACAAGAAGAGCAAAATGTACGCTTGTTTTTAGTGACTTCTCAACATATTACAATCATTAACTATGGACAACAACAAATGATAAATTTATCTTTGTAGCTGCCCTAAAAGAAAGGCGAATCTTTGCTTGTTGCTTCTTGTTAGCCTCATATCATGGACAAACAAAGAACCATTCACGTTGATGAAAGCGGAGTAGCTTGTGCATCAAATTCAAGAGCGTCTGTACTATGCGCTGCAAAGAGATCAACTTGAATCTCAAGCTCATGAACATATTGTGCGGAACATGTCCAGATGACAATAGTTTATCATTGCTGGCAATCAACTAAAGACTTCAATGGAGTTCCTCTTGCTCGAGCCTTGTAAATCATCACAGTTAGGCTGCTCACAAAGGCACATCAGAGGATTTGCACAGAAGTAATCCTCCTCCTTGGGCTTATCAACAATAACTCTATAACTCTATGATGACTTGGTTGTGACATCTTCTCATGTGCCAGATGTACATAAACTTCAAAATTATCATATGAAAGTGTCCCATACTGATGCAAATCCAGTAAAGCCACAAGCGTTTTACAATCTAAGAGAATAGTTCTCTTAAATACAAGATACCTACAAAAAATGTCACAGTTTGCACACAGCTTTTTGAA
Organism: Eucalyptus grandis; assembly: GCF_016545825.1. Taxonomy (NCBI): domain Eukaryota; kingdom Viridiplantae; phylum Streptophyta; class Magnoliopsida; order Myrtales; family Myrtaceae; genus Eucalyptus; species Eucalyptus grandis. Next base: position 26,492,211 of record NC_052619.1, read on the forward strand.
GGAAAATGCAATAGGCCTAATTAATTAGACTTGTTCTTCCAAGGGAAATAATGGAAGAACACAAATAAGCAATCTCAAAGGTCCTAAGATAGGATTGCAATCGACAATTAATCAATCAGTTAACATCCCCTTCTCACGTTCAATTAGGACAGATCCACTATAATTGACAATTGACCATATGTGATCTCTTAGTGTATACTCAAAACAGGACAAACAAAAATCAATTCTTTGTTGCAACCCGTAAAAAGACATACAAGAATCATGTTGGTGACAGGAAAAAAAACCTGTCATGAGCAGCACTAGTGGCGCTTCAGAAGATTTCCATTTCGTGCATGTGATTCTTTCGGGCTTAAATGAGATTGATATTCAGCAGGTTTGACACCACTAGTTCGGCATTTAACGCATTAATATAATAGTGTTCTAATGAACTCGTAGGCTGCCAACACGAAGCCATAGCTGAAATTCAGCTATGATTTCAAATTCGATCGCCACACCAGCATAATAATCAAACTTGCAAACAACACAAGTCGCGGACTGCGCAAACAAAACCCCAATTAAAAAGCAATCGAACGTTAAATACATAGAGCACAAGACACGAACCAGCAATCAACAGCCAAGCATCTGGAATTAACGAAACAAATGACAACTGCGAATTACCCGCAGCGCATTGGAGGAGCAACAATGGCGAGTCCGCTGGCAGAAAGTGCCTGGCCAGCCATTGCTTCGCCAACTTGAACTAATCGAATTCTCTCTAGTTGCCTCCGTCATCAACCTCTCCGACAGTCATCACCACATCAATCACCGCGATGAGAACCATCAGGCAAAGGAGAGACGAAGAAGAAGCCATCGATGGAGAGAGACACTGAGATAGAGAGTGAATTGGGCGCAACAGATTCGCATAATGCACGGGGAGATCTAGGGCGAGCAAATTGATAAGGGTGAGCAAAGCGGAGCAAACGAAGTGCAGGGTCGAGCGGAGAGCGAGCGGAGCGAAGAAGGCAGTGTTTGTAGATCTAGGGTTTTAATTCTTTCAAAAGGGAGCAAATTTGAATTTTTAGTTAGGTTTCGAGGGCAAAATAGGCAATTCACTAATTTTCATTAAATCAGCCCTTCAACCTTCCGAAAATGCTAAAATTCAAAGCAAATTCCCACTTATTTTGAGTTTTCAGCATTCTTAAATGCTAGATTTTCACTTGAAAACTCATTGGAGATGGTTGCTAAATATCTCAACATTTCCTCTAAGAGGTTTTGGAGGCCAAAAGTCCATTGAAAAAGTTAAACCAAATACACCAAATATATATTTCAGATAATTAGCTATAAATGGCTTATTATCTTTCAAATAACAACTCTCAGTTCCTTACCATGTAAGGAATCGCAAAAGTGACTTTGACAAATTTCCAGATGCAAACCAATAAGGATCACAAAATTGAAATAAACCTCTCTCGAGGTTTTGAATCATTACACCCTCGTACTCTTTCTTTGGACAAAACCCCCTCTCTCTCAGTTTCCCGTGTCTTTGGCGACTTGTAGAGTAGGCCGAGTTTTCCTTTTATGACCATTGTAGACGATGCCCCTTGTGATTATTTGAAAAATAATAGGCCGGCTTCTTCTTTTATGACTCTTGTAGACGGTACCGATGCTCCTCCTAGTAAAGGATTATTGGGAAATAAATAAGGGCGCATTTGATAAAGATTCTGTTTCCGGGAGTAAATTCTGATCAGAAATGATTCTTTTATATTTAGTTCCTGGGAACTGATTCTAAGTATTTTAAGCCGTTTGGTAACTATCCAAATTTTTTTATTCTAGAATAGAATTGTGTTTAGTACCGTGCTTATTAATTACGTGTTCCAAATCAATTTCTTTTAATTTTTTAAAAAAAATTTTACTTTTTTTTTTTTTCTTTTTTTTTCTTTTCTTTTTTTCCTTTTTCTCATCTTCTTCTTCTTCTTATGGCCGGTCGCCGGACCAGTGACCGACCAGACTAGGGCTGGAGACCTCACCGAAGGTCGCTGGCCCTCAGCAAGGCCGGCCCTCATCGGCCGAGCCTCGTTGGCAGGTGGGCGAGGCTCGTGCCACCGGCGGGGCTAGGCGTTGCGAGGCTTGCCCACCGGGGCTAGGCGAGCCTCGCCGGTGGTTGGGCTTGCCTCCAACGAGCTCGTTGGACCTCGCCCTAGTTTAGCGAGCCTTCAGCAAGCTCGCCAGACTAGTTGCCGGTGGCGGCGGACGGTGTCCGGCGGCGGCGGACGGTGTCCAGCGGTGGTGGTGGGCGATGGTGGACGACGGTCGCGAGATGGTCGAAGGGAAGAAGAAGAGTTGTTGGTTTTGATTCTCAAATTTGTTCCCGGAACAATAATCAACTTTTTTTTTATTCTTATTCCACTTCCATCATTCACGGGAACAAATTTGTTCCCGGTAATAAAAATTTTACCAAACGCGATTCTAGGCCTAAACTGATTCTGGGAACAAAAAATCAGAATTTGGCCCTATTTGGATGGTTACCAAACAGGGCCTAATAGGCCGACTTCTCCTTTTATGACACCTTAGGGCTATCTGTGGTGAAAATTTTGACCTTGAAGCGCTTCTTGAGGGAAGTAAGATCGAACCATATTATTCACGGGTCTCATATATTTTTGTGTGATGACCAGAGTAAGGGGATTAGACAACCAATTGGGGCAATTATAAACCCTAATGTTCAGAAAAGGAGAGACACTTGAAAAAAAAATTCACATCGATTCCAAAATTTGGCATAGGTTCTTTTTAATTAGAACATTACGAAAGGACCGAAAATGAACACGTCACTCAAATAATTTTTTTTTTCTGACCAAAAAAGAAAAAGTTGCGCTCTGACTCTTTCTGTCAAAGAGATGAGAACAAGTTTGAAGGCTTTGTATCATTAGTTGTAGCTTTTGTCACCATTGCCATGGCCTTCTACTTCCAAAGTCCATCCAATCTAAAAATTCTTCGAAGCCAAGCAGTTCAGAAGGCGATCTCATCTCATTAAGTAAGGCCTCTGGATTGCGAGGATACATGGGGCACAACTGCACTTCCAAATCTGTGACTAGTATATAGCACCATCACGCTTATCAAAGGTAATCAGACATTTCGAGTTGTACACTTGAGAGTGCTAGTATGAAAAAAATAAAGGAGTTAAGGAAGAGAATAAGAACACGAGATTTATAGTGGTTCGGCTTAATCCAAGCCTACGTCCACTCTCCCACGATAACAGCCTTCTTGGCTGGATTCCACTATGCAATCAACAAGAGATTACAACTCCGAGTGCAAATACTTAGTAGATCACACTATCTCACTAAGTCACTCTCCTGATATTTCTCTCACGATTACAAACGTTTAAGCTCTCAAGAGACAAGTATATGATCTAAAGTCGTCGACTTTGGAATTATAAATTCTACGCTCCGTCTCTTACTTGCTCATCGGTCCTTCATCTTCTTAAATACTCCTCCACTTCCAAACTACCGTTGGACAGTATCCGGAGAATCGTCTTCCAATATACCCATTGGACAGCTCTACAGTATCTAGAAGATTTGTAGCCGTTGAGTGACAAAGGTAAAATTCCAAATTGATTCCGATCGCCCATACAAACGAAATCTTGGTTTCCATAAGTAAAGCTTCTTCGTTTAGAAAGTTCTTGTCTTCAAGATCCAATCATCAATCAATTAGATTGAATCAATCAAATCAATCTTGATGTGGAATCCAAACCAGATCACTAGCCGTTGTATGATTGGGCTTGAGTTACGATTCATCGAATCTGGATGTAAAGTCTGATAGCCATAGACTTTACAATCTGAGTCTTTAGACTTTACAATATGGGTCTGTAGACTTTACAATCTGGGTCTGTACCCAGTTCAGCTTCAGCATAGATTCAGTCTTCTGGTTCATCATTCACGTTCAGTCTGGAATTTGTCAGAATGAACAGACTTCTGATGTAGAACAGACTTTGACACTAAAGTCTGGCAGTCTTCAGACTTTGAGTCTTGAGTCTAGCAGTCTTCAGACTTTGAGTCTCGAGTCTGACAGTCTTTAGACTTTGAGTCTTGAGTCTGACAGTCTTCAGACTTTGATAATATCCTCTACATGTTCTATTATCTGCATGGTCTATTACTCAACCATCAAACATGTTAGTAGCCTTTGATTTATTTTGTCATCTTCAAAACATCATAAGGGATTTCCTAACAATCTCCCCCTTTTTGATGATGACAAAACAATCTCTGAATATGCAGATTTGTAAACATGCTTTTAAAAATTTAAATCAAAGGATATCGAAGATAACAAATAGATTGAGCATAATAATATATAGAAAATAATCGCAGCTCAATATTATGCCATAGATAATATAATATTAACCAATCAGCACATATGCATATTCATAACTTCTCCCCCTTTTTGTCATAATCAAAAAGCGATAATGATGGATTCACGTAGAGAATGATAACAAATATCTTGCATGAATCACAATTTCGAAAAATAAGCTTTTATCGAATATTAAAGATATGCAATATAGCTCACTTCGATCATATCAGCAAATATCCAATAAAAATCACGGATGCATCATAAAATTCACGTACCATTTTTGTCATGATAATATCAATATGAGATTTGTTAATGACAAAAGGTAATAAGAGATGCACTAACCGGATTTTGTAGAATAAATTCTGACACAATTACCTTTCCTTCCATCCATAATAAGATCACGATCAATCAAAAAAGATTTTTCCATAATTGATCAAAGCTCCCCTCAATTTGTTGCCTTTTGAGATGATCACGATTCTTTTCCTTTTCTTTTGGATTTGATTTCTCCCCTTGATTTCTCATCGGATTCTGAGTCAGTTGCCTCCGAATGAGACTCTGTTTCTGAGTCTGTGTCTGAGTTAGACTCAGATTCTGAATGTGCCATCAAGCATAGATTTCCTTGTTCATCGTCTTCTTTTATTATTCTTTTCTGGTCATTATGCTTGTATTGACTTCTTCCATCGAAGTTCCTTCCTTTTCTACTCAGCTTTTTGAATTTCTCAACCATAAAGGCTAATTCTTCATCGTCCATGTCATTTTCTGAGTCTGTTTCATCAAAAACAGCATTAGATATTAAAGCAATGGACTTCTTACCTTCGGGATCTTCATCGTTGAGTTGCTCCACTTCATAGGATTGAAGAGTGCCGATTAATTCATCAACGGAGAGTGGCATAATCCTTTGAGTCTCCCGGATTGAGGTCTTGACATGGTTCCAATCTTTGAGAGACCTCGCAAGAGTTTGTTGACCTTCATTGGAGAAGAAAATTGATGACCTTGATATGCTAAACCATTTACAATTTCTGTAAAACGGCTGAACATATCTCCAATTGACTCTCCTTGCTTCATCTTGAAGGATTCATATTTGCCGAGCAAGAAGTTTACTTTTGTCTCTTTTACACAATCGGTCCCTTCATATGTAACATGAAATTTATCCCAAACTTCTTTTGCTGTTTCACATGAAGAGATTCTGTTATATTCAACAGGAGACAATGCGCAATATAAAGAATAAATTGCTTTCGCATCAAGCACTTCTCTTTTGGATATCTCCATCCGAGACATAGGAGCGATGGGTTTGATTCCTCTTTCCACAACATCCCATTGTAAGAGATCTCTGGATCTTATGAATGCTTTCATTTTGTTCTTCCACACGTCGTATTCCTTTCCATCAAAATATGGTGGCCTTGTGTTGCTTTGCCCTTCCATAAGTCCTGGTGCCAACATACTAGCCATAAAGAATCTTTAGCTCAAAAGTAAAAACACTTTTATAAACCGAG
>NC_052619.1:27178091-27226142 GCF_016545825.1 Eucalyptus grandis
AAATATAAAGGAATGCACTCATTGTCTGATTGGTAAGCAACATAGATTCTCATTTCATAGTTCATCTCCACATACGAAATTAAATGTACTTGATTTAGTTCACACTGATGTTTGTTGCATGGATGCTAGAACTCTTGGATGTGCATTATACTTTGTGACATTTATTGATGACTGTTCTAGAAAAGTGTGGGTTATTGCTTTGAAATCTAAAGATCAGGTACTTGTGGCTTTCAAGCAATTCCATGTTAATGTGGAGAGAGAAACCGGGAAGATGCTGAAATGTGTTTGGGCTGATAACGGTGGTGAATATAGAGGCCCATTTGAACACTATTGTAGGGATTATGGTATCAAGCTTGAGAAGATTGTTCCAAAAACACCACAGCATAATGGAGTGGCAGAAAGAATGAATCAGACAATTAATGATCGGATTCGGTGTATGCTTTCTCATGCGAAGTTGCCTAAGTCATTTTTGGGTGAAGCGATGAGAACGGCAGTGGACTTGATAAATCTATCTCCATCAGTTCCTCTTAAGGGGATGTTCCACAAAGAGTTTGGAGTGGCAAAGAAGTTTCCTACAGCCATCTAAAAGTATTTGGTTGTCGGGCATTTGTGCATGTGCCAAGAGATGAAAGATCCAAACTTGATGACAAGTCTAAACAGTGTATCTTCTTAGGTTGTGGACATGAAGAGTTTGGCTACAGGTTATGGGATCCAGTTGCAAAGAAAGTCATTAGAAGCCGAGATGTAGTGTTTTGTGAGTATCAAACTATTGAAGACATTGACAAGGTAAAGAGATCAAAGAATATAGCTCAACGTTCAGTTAGCTTCAACCGAAATCCTTCTAATATTAATAGAAATTATGGGGGAGAAGTGCATGGAAGTCATGAAGATGGTGAATCCTCACGTAATGTTGACTCTTTAGCTGAGACGGGTGAAATAGCTGAGCAAGAGCAATTTATCCTACCTCAAGTTAGAAGATTTGAAAGAGAGCGTAGGCTTTAATATGTGTTACTCATTGATGTAGGGGAGCCAAAAACTTATGAAGAGGCTATATCATGTGAACAAAAGAATGAGTGGCATGAAGCCATGCAAGAGGAGCTTAAATCCTTGCATGAGAACCACACATTTGAATTGGTGAAGTTGCCTCAGGGTAAGAGAACACTCACAAATAAGTGGGTGTACAAGTTGAAGACGGAAGAAAATAGTTTACAATTACGATACAAGACTAGACTTGTTGTGAAGGGCTTTCGTCAAAAGAAGGGCATATATTTTGAAGAGTTTTTTCTCCGGTTGTAAAGATGTCTTCTATTCGAGTTGTTCTTAGGTTGGCCGTCAGTTTGAATTTAGAAATTGAACAACTTGATGTAAATATGGCTTTTCTTCATGGAGACCTAGAAGAGATATATATGGAGCAACCGGAGGGTTTTGAAATTAAAAGCAATGAGCACCTTGTATGTAGATTGAGAAAAAGCTTATATGGTCTCAAGCAAGCGCAAAGGCAGTGATATATGAAGTTTGAATCATTTATGGAAGAACAAGGATACGATAAGACAAACTCCGATTTTTGTGTCTTTATGAAAATATTCTCAAATAATGATTTTTTTATTCTCCTACTTTATGTGGATGATATGTTGATTGTTGGGCATGATGCCAAGAAAATCAAGAGCTTGAAAAATGAGTTGAGTAAAGCTTTTGCAATGAAAGACCTAGGCCCGGCTAAGCAAATCTTAGGCATGATAATTACTCGTGATAGGAAGAATAAGAAACTGTGGTTATCTCAAGAGAAGTATATTGAGAAGGTGCTTGAAAGATTCAACATGAGCAAATGTAAACCGGTGAGTACTCCACTTGTAGGTCATTTCAAGTTGAGTAGTAATGAGTGTCCTTCAAGTGAGAAAGAGAAGGTTGAGATGATGAAAATTCCTTATGCATCAGTCGTGGGTAGTTTGATGTACGCCATGATTTGTACAAACCTGATATTGCTCATGCAGTTGGTGTTGTGAGTAGATTTCTCTCTAATCTAGGTAAGGAGCATTGGATTGTTGTTAGATGGATTCTAAGATATCTTAGAGGTACTTTTACACTTTGCTTGTGTTATGGAAATGCCAAGCCTGAGTTGAGTGGCTACTCGGATGCGGACTATGCCGGTGATGTTGATTCCCGAAAATCCATATCATGTTTTATAATAATCTTTGCAGGGGGAGTTATTTCATGGCAATCGAGATTGCAAAAATGTACCGCTTTGTCTACAACTGAAACGGAGTATATTGCTATTACTGAAGGAGGTAAATAACTTTTTTGGATGCAAAATTTCTTACAAGAGTTGGGCTTGAAGCAAAAGAAGTTTGTTTTATATTGCGATAGTATGAGTGCCATCAATCTTAGCAAGAATCCGGTATTTCATTCAAAATCGAAGCATGTTGATGTGAAGTATCATTGGATTCGAGAAAAGTCAGAAGAGAAGCTCTTCTTACTTGAGAAAGTTCATACCGACAACAATAAATCTGACATGATGACCAAGGCCTTGCCAGTGATGAAGCTTGATGCTTGTAAAAGAAAAGCGGGCATGACGAATCTTCCCATATGAGGTGGAGGGGGAGATTTGTTGGCTGGGTCCACCTTCATGTGGGGCCCAGCTAGAATTAAATAAAAAAAAGGAAAGAAAAGAAAAAGAACAAAAAGAAGTGGAGTTGTCGTACATGGGGTGTGCGCCTGAAAAGTGACGAGGGGAGAGAGAGAGAAAACAAAAACTGCACAAAGGAGAAAGAGAAGAGAGGAAGAGCGCTGCAACTTTGTGGCTTTGATTCAAAGGCCAAGTATTGTCGGAATCGGCTCAAATTTCAGTATGTTGTTCGTGAGATCGAGGTTACAAATTGATGTTTTTTGTTCATCGAACCGTCTCCAAATTCTCCAATTGCGGTTAATGTTTTCTGCTTCAAACTTTTTCGCTACATCATGTGGTGAGAAGAAGATGATTGTAATGTTGATATTGAGACTCTAATGTGTGACTAGAGAAGAATACTTTGTGTATCCTGTCATTCTTGGTGATTAGTGGATGTTTTTGAGCGGTTCGTGGTTTTTCCCGCATCGGATTTTCCACATTAAATTAACTTTGTCGTTATTTCTTTATCTACTTATCATTTCAACGTTATATTTGCATTTTGTGAGGCTATACATTACTGGTTGTTGCTGGGGATTAAAAAAATTTTAGTTGATTTAGCTTCGGGGGAGAAATTGATCCTAGATTGCGTTTGGCCGTGGTGAATTGTTGTACCCGAGTTCTCCCCAACAACTTGTGCCAACTATTTCATGTCAAAATGATTACAAGGCCATGGTTCCGAATGTCCAGTACATTACAAATTAGCTAGCCTTTTACAGAATGTCCTCATTTATCTTTGCAACAAGATTTTAGAATAGCTCAACAGCTTCCCAATCATCACTTTAAATACATAATTTACTCATGCAAGACTTCAAGTAGACAGAAAAGCCAGCAAAACTTATCTCAACAAACACTCAACAATCAAAACTCCATGACAATCACGAAGAAGGAACACAAGGGAAAAATGGCAACACACATCGTCAGAGTGCTCCTTAGGAAGGCCATCAATAAGAGTCTCGTCTTTGCTTGTCAAGCACTTCCTGAAAACTGCCCATCAAAATTCAGAACGAAAAACTTCACAAATGAGTGAATATTTTATGAGCACTGCAGCTTGGAGTTGGATATTTGAGCGAAGGACACGATAGAACAGACCTATGGAGAAGGTGTGCTTGGGGCTGAATCAAGAGATCGGAAAGCTCGAGACCCAGGGAAGAGATGGTACCCGATCAAGACTCTGTACTTCAATCATTTCCGCATCACAAATTCGGACTTTGTCTACAATTGAGGCCCTGTTTCCACATGATACACCCACTTGAGGTTAGTAAATAAACCTAGTTGTCTATGGACGTAAAGGTTATGTAGAATGTATTGCCTGCCTAGACTGGGCAATGCTCGAAAATTTTACATTGGGGTTCCGCATCACCATTGTCATCGTCCATTTAAACACGTTAATCATTGAAAAGATGAGTCTTTTTATTTTCCTTTTCTGGTGATAATCAAGGAGAAGATTGAACATGGAAATATCAACAGATCTGGCACTTCCTGCTTACAAAAATATTTAACTGAAAATGGCAACATCTCAGTCATGCCTAACTCAGTCAACTGCAAAACATTGAAACTTGAGACGTGACCTAATGAAGCCATTTTTATGCGGACATTATTCATGTCATCTCAGCCATGGACACCAAATTGAAAGCTGGTTCCTTAAGAAACAAAGATTCTTTCGTTGCTTAAGGAACCAAATAACGGAATGGCACCATCACCCCAAGCAACCTCAAGAATTTCCACAAAAAGTCTCCTAGTCCTCCACTGCACTTGTTTTAGTAAACCCATTATTATTCCTTTTTTCCTGTCCTATTTCCAGATTCATTCTATTTTAAATGCTTATGCAGTTTTATTAAATAAATTTATTAGTTATCTACAAGAAGACACCTTATGATCAAACGAGATTCCTGTTTTAATTCAGAGTAAAGTGAAGACTAAAGAGAGAGCATACTAGACTGCTCATGCATATGTAATGCCCTCACACATGTGAGCTTCCCCTGTTAATCCAGAGTATGCTAATTGGAAAGTTGAGAATGAAAAGGAGCACAACCTGGGAAAAAAAAAACGAAAGAGAAGTTACCAGCATATCCTCTACCAAAGAAATCTCATTCTCAGGGAAGCTATAAGCAAACAGGACAAGGTGAGTGTTGTCCACCCGGCTCATAGGGGCGAATGGTGCATGGACATTGCCTTTTGTCTTTGTGACTCCAGCAATGGCCATTGCGGTTGGCTAGCTTAACTCCAGCAAGGGCCATTGTGGTTGGCTAGCTTATCACATCTGTCAACTACTAGATGACAACGTTTGAAAGCTGCCGGAGATAGAGAAGGCAATATTTCTAACGATCTGCAGGATATGAATTCGATGGTCTTCAACTTCTTTAACTTCAAGAGATTAGGAAACCTTACTAGGGAGCTGCACTCGTCAATCCTTATACTTTCCAGCGATTCCAGTTCTTCAAGACCTAGGATCTCAACTAGCCTTGGGCAATTCGACAAGCACAACACTCTGAGCTTCTTCAAGCCTGACGGACAGGATAACAGCCGCAGATATGTGCAGTTCGACACGGTCAGTTCCCTCAGATTCTCCCATTGTCCAAACTGACCGAGTGGAATTACTGTCAGCAACGATTTACACAGCTCCAACGTCGACATATTTTTCAAGTCAGAACAGGGCGGTAATTCTGCCAATGAGTTTAAGTTTATAAACTTCAGCTTGGAGAGTGTGGAAGGAAGCGGTTGAGTGAGGCATTGCAAGTTAAAACAAGACAGAACTAGTCGCTCCAGGCCAGGAAGGGAAGCTAACTTAATTGGCAGTGAATTGATGCTTTTATGAACCAATTTCAGGCTCTCCAGTCTAGACAACTTCCCAATCCACTCCAGGTTTGGAGACTGGCTAAAATCGGCAACGTGAGGGCTAGAAAGAGATTCCTCAGAGCAGTCAGATACAATTAGATTGACTAAATTGGTGAGGTTTGCGAGGTTTGGGACTCTCTTCAATGAGCGAGACTCGACATACAGGGTAATCAAACTCGCAGGAAGTTCTGGGATTTGTTTAATTTTATGGCTACTTTCCAAATAAAGTTCTTGAAGATGAGAAAGCTGGTTGATTGTTGTCGGCACGGATTGAATGCAAGTGTGAGATAAGTCTAGGATTTTCAGAAACGATAGGAGCCCAATTCCTCTAGGAATATCTCCCTTCAAATTCACGCATTTTTTGGCATGAAATTCCTCTAGCTTTTCCACCATTCCTATAGTCCCCGGGATCTTCCTTATCTTGCTATGATCTATCCTTATCACTTCTAACTTCCTCAGTTTTCCAATCGAATCAGGTAATTCCGTTACTTTTGTATGAGACAGATCCAACTCACGTAGTGATTCCAATTCCCCAATCGAGTCTGGAAGCTTTCTTAGCTCATCACATCTGGAGAAACTCAACCTTTCAAGGTCCTTTAGCTGTCCAATTGATTTTGGAAGTTCGCCAATTCCAACACTTTCCATCTCTAGCCTTGTCAAACACTGTAGATTACCAATCAAGTGGGGAAGATATGAACCAACAGGACCAAGTATTGTCCCTCTCACAATCAGCTCTTTCAAAGCCTTTAAACAGCCAACTTCTTCAGGCAACTCTCTCAGACGATTGCACACATCAATTTCCAAGTAATTCAGGTGTACTAGCTTACCAATTGATTTACCAATTTCAACTAAGCTTTGGCAATTTCGTATGGTCAGTCTTTCCAATGTTGAGATGGCAGAGAGGTCAGGCAATCTAGTTAAGTGGCTGCAATCTCCAAGTTCCAGTTCTTTCAATTTGGATGATTTCTGTTGGTCACCAGAATATCGAATGGGGAATGAGCAATTGCAGACATGTTTCATAAACAATAAAAGTAGAAATAGATGCATGTGTAATTGTACATACCAGGATTTGGTGCCATCCAGGCCAATCATCTCTAAGTTCAGTACCAGAAAGCTTGAGAACAACTAGATTGCTTGGAGAGAAATTGATCACATCCAATTCTGCAGGACAACAATTCCAATACAGCGATCTTAATTCTCTGAAAACATTCTCATAATCTCCAGTGAAGTTTCCCCCTTCAACATGAAGAATCCTTAGATTTGGCAGAGCAGCAAATTGTTGACTCGTAAGCGTCCGTCCCTCAGGGACTTTTAAGCTAAGTAGTTGAACACTACTCTTTTGCCCATGATCAATCTAGTAAATATAGCAAGCATCAGTGAACTCTAACATCAAACAGAAAACTTATCAAAGAACAGAATTCTGTCAAATTTTTACAAACAAAATTGCAGTTCTATCATATCAATTACTTTACCGGATCACAAAGGACGTGAAGGCATTCCTCTGATTCCCACAATCTGCTTTGACTTCCTAGACTCAGATAATTCTCCTCTCGAACAATTTCCCTTCCAAAATCTCTGATCAGGTTGTGCATCTGAAAAATATTGTGATGGTCTATCTTTAACAGAGACAAAGCAGTGAGAGTAGCAAGTCCGCTTTCAGGGAAATAACCACAACTTTTCCACATAAATGTTGCAGTCGTGCTATCCATGCCGTCATAAAATGTTGCAATGTCTAAAAAAATTTGCTTCTCCTGAAAGCTTAATGCCTCATAAATTATCCTCAACTCCTCTAGGACTACCCTATTAGGTACTTCCTTTAAACGCTCCAATTCTTCTAACCATATCCTGAGACTTTTGCCACGGAGGAAAGAACCTGAAGCTTCAAGAGCAAAAGGATTTCCTCCGATTGTGGCCACTATTTCACTGGAAATACATTCATAATCATCTGGAGGTAGCCTTTCTCCAAAGGCATGCTTACTGAAAAGTTGAAGAGCATGCCAAGGATTCAACTGTCTCATCTCATAAGCAAGATGCTGTTTAGGAAGAAATGCTTTAAGACCCACATTCCCAGTCGTGACAATCACCTTGCTTCCATGGCCGAGTGAGTCACAGTTCCCCATCAGTTTCAGGAGCTGCTCTGGCTTATCCACATTATCAAAGACAATGAAGACCCTCTTGTTGCAAAACTTTTCTCGTATCATGTTGATACCATCATCAATGTCCTGGACATCTATGTTCTTCTTCAGGATATCGGATAACAGCTGTTTTTGAAACCTTCTGATGCCACCGACTTGTGAGCTCTTTCGGATGTCTGAAAGGAAGCTACAACCATCAAACAGAGGAGCTATCTCGTTGAAAACTGACTTGGCAAGAGTTGTCTTGCCAATTCCTTCCATACCATGCACAACAAGAAATCGTACATCCAGGGAGCCGGGGTCCAACTGCCGCACCACATCTTTGACTCGATCATCAATTCCAACTAAATGATCGGGAAGAACCTTTTGTCTCTTCTTCAGCTTATTATAAATCTTTAGAACAATATCTTTGATAAGTCTACCATGCCTGCCACGAAAATAAATCATCATCTTCAAAGAAAAGAGGAGCACCCATATTAGCAATATATGAGGATATCTAGGAATTATCCAGAATATACTTTCAATCTTTATTTGGCTGGAAACACTCCCTAACAGCATCTCTGTCTCTCTCTCACAGGAATTTATGATGGTGATCGAACAAACAATTTCTATCAACCATTCAGCTGAAGGTATTGCAACCCACTAGCCATCTCCCAAGTGCATTTGTATTGTTGATAATCATCAAAGTGGATCATGTTGGCTTGATAAATACTTCTACTTTTGGAATCTCAGAAATAGCATGAAACAAGCAACACAGAGCTAGTTCATTTCTAACATAGCACATTTGACCATTACACGAAGAAGCTTTATAATGTCTTTACCATACCTTTCAATATCATTATGATTGACCATGATATGGAACCTTAAATTGCCAATTAAAATTACCCTTCTTTTTGGATTGCAATATATATATATATATATATATATATATAGAGAGAGAGAGAGAGAGAGAGAGAGAGGGAGAGAGAGAGAGAGAGAGAGAGAGAGAGAGAGAGAGAGAGAGAGATTGAATAAAGAAAATGGTGTAATGGCCATAAAACTTTCTAAATTTTACTTACTCTAAGGTGTTTGCGTCCCATCCTGATAGATCTGCGACCTCTCTTAGAGCCTCCTCCCACTCTCGCACCGTCTCCTTGCTGTAATACTGCTCATGCTGAAGCAGGTCCTTGCTGAATGAACCCCTCCTGAGCCTGACATCTGAAGGACTCACTCCATGGAAAATAGGAGCGATTTCGTGTCCCACGGATTTTTTCCGGCACTTCACCATGTACGCTAGCTCCTGGAGGCACCAAGAGCTAGATGCATAGCCTTCCGAGAAAATCGGCATGTGGATCCTTGAGTTGTCGATAGCACACTTGAGCTCCAGTCCAATTTCCCCGCCTACAGGAAGCTCTTTGTCATCTTTGAAGACAGTTATTCCAGAGTCAAGTAGGCTATAGTAGAGGCAATCCACAAACGTGCGGCGAACATCAGGTCCTCGGAAGCTCAAGAACACATCATACTTGAAGCCTGATGATGGCATGCCATCCACAGAAGTCTCCTTGATCTGTTTTTGCACTCCCCTTCGGTTAGACAACATTGTAAACGAGGAAAAAGTAGAGCAGATGAAACAGGAAAGGAAAAAAAAAATTCTCTTTTCATGTAGTAAAAAATTTGAAATCAGAGAGAAGTTTCCCCTCCAACGTCTAAAATGTAGAACTTCCCTTCGTAAGATCTTGTTTTATGGTTTTCAAGATTATGCCTTGACATTCTAGAAGAGAAAAGTGACAATTTCCTATGAATTCCAGAAAGGAAGACGAGAATTTAATTCCGAGGATCAATCCTTCGCTTAACAATTTCCCAATCCAAACTTAAGTCTTCATTTGTTCCATGGAAAATGTGACGATTCTAAAAAATATTTTTTAAAGAGTTATTTTTAAGAAAAATATAATTATTTTTCGATATTCAGCTAAAACCTAAAAACAAAATAAAAAATATTTTCCACCGTTCCTTTAGAAAAAATCTTTTTCTCCGTACACACTTTTTCAATAACTTTTTCTTATTTTAATTTTTAAAATTGATTTTAATTATTCTTTATTATTCATTTCTTTCTTTTTATCTTCTTCCCGAGGTGGCTAGAGCCTCCCCCAACCTTTGGCCACCTCGGGCTAGGCTCGAGCCCTGGCCAACTCGCCGGATCTGGCGAGGCCCGAGCTCGCCTGACAGCCTCGAGCAAGGCAGCACAGACCGCCGGCCAGTCGCACATGGGGAAAATGTTTCCCTAACCACTAAAATGGACAACGGAAAAATTTTCTGCGAAACGCCTCAGACGGAAGATCAGCAAAAATAATCTCAACAAACGCTCAAGAATCAAAACCCCACAAGAGATCACGAAGGAAAAATTCAGAGACCAAATGGTAACACGCACCTCATCGTGGTATTCTTTGGGAAGCTCATTAATAATAGTCTCCTCTTTGCTGAGAAGCCCATCATTACGAGTCTCCTCTTCGCTCCTCAAGCACTTCCTTGAAACTGCGCATGAAAATTCAGAATGAGCGAAAGTTTTCTCAGCACTGAACCGAAGGACGGGACAGGACTGACCTGGGTATAACCGGAAAATACTACATCGTCCGATATCCAATCGATCAAAGTTTTGTTGTGTTGGGATGCTTGTGACCCCTTGTTCCGAGATGGGCGATCGAAATCGGCACATTGCAGGCCTCACAGCACCGTGAAATGACGCCCGCACATCCCGAAGGAAGGAGGTCTTCTCGCAAAAGGTCGAGAACGAGCGAAGCGACAGGAGACGAGGCCCCGATTTGAGCAGAAACTCACTTTTCTTCATCAGTTCTCGAGCTTTGCGTAAGGAAGAGAGAGAGGCTTTACTATGGCTATACGGTAACAGGCAATATCTCGAATGCAAGGGTGCGGAATAGACGAGAGAGGCTTACTCCGGTTAAGAAGGGAGAGGCTATATTTAGGGCAAAAGGTCCGGCAACAAAAAGGCAGAGGGAGGTGAGTCTTCGAAGATGGCGGTGGACAGGAGGAAGGGGCGATGGTTGAGGTGGAGAAGCGGCTGGGAGAGAAGGTCAAAAGGAAAAATAAATAAAAATAAATATTTATTTAAAAATATCTGAGAAAGTATTTTCCATTAAGGTTCAACTTTTCAATGATATTTATCGAACAAAAGAAAATTAATTATATTCTTGAAAATTGTTTTTTTAAAAATATTTTTTAATTATTGAGTTTTTCATAAAACAAACATGCCTAGGACGGAATTGGTTATTCCCATGTGTGCGACTGACCGAAATAGAATGACAAAAAGTGCTTATGCTGCTGATGCATTTCTTCTAAACTTGGCTAAATAAATCAATAATAATCGTATTTTCGATAAAAAAAAAGAAAAAACTCCTGTTTCAACCAAAAGAAAACTCCTGTCACTATCCTTTAGAGATACCGACCACCTGTCATGTGATACCCGCTGAAATATGAAAGGATTCGGTCGGCTCGGCTCGGCTCGGCTCGCTGGCAGAAGAAAAGACAAGTCACGCAAAGCTCCCGCCCAAAAGACCATTATCTCTCCTCAATTGTCAGCGGTTCGTGCGCGCCAGGTCATCCGCTGACCTGGTGCGCACAAACCAATGAAATACCGGCACGTGTCCCCGAGCGGGACCCGCTGGAAAAGGAAGGCGCTGATTTTTGGTCGGCTCGGCTCCACCGTGAAGAAAGGACGGTCATCGTATTCCTCCTGCTCAAAATTTTTTCTCTCTCTTCACTCGAATTTGCTGGGTTTTTTCTCTCTCTCCTCTCTCGCCTCTCTCACTCTTCCCTCCTTCTCTCTTTCTCTCTCCGACGAACAGGACGCGACCTCCCAGTCTCTCTGTGCTCTCCCTCTTTCCGATCGGCGAACCACCGCCAGCAACCGACGAACTACCGCACCGGACCAGCGAGAGGACCGCGAACTCCCTCTCTCTCTCTGCCCTCCCTCTTTCCGACCGGCGAACCACCGCACGGGACCGGCGAGAGGACCGCGAGCAATCGACGAACCACTGCACGGGACTGGCGAGAGGACCACGACCTCCCTCTCTCTCTGCCCTTCCTCTTTCCTACCGGCGAACCACCGCGAGCAAATCAGACCTGGTTTTTTTTGGGGGGGGGGGGATTTTTTTTTTTTTAAGGCTGAGGGGGTTGGGCTTCTTTGTTTGTGCTGGCCAGACGACGGAGAAGGCGATCATCAGAAAGGAGAAGCACCTGGAAGAGGAGACTGATGAGGACGAGGAAGTCATCTACAAAATCGAAGTTCCGGCGAACAGGTGACTGCGAGGTTGATTCGGCATTCGGTTAGATGTTGTGTGTTTCGGATGGGTTTGGAGCTGTTTCGCGAGTCGTGGGTGAATTTTGGTTTGGGGGTTTAAGATGTTAGTGTCCGACTTCGGATGGGTTAAAGTCTTTCGCGGACCATGTTGCTCGTAATGGCTATCGAGATGCTGTGTGGTTCGATCTTTTCTTTGATGTTATGATGTTGCCGAAGGGTTTTTTTTGTTATCTTTTCGGTCGATCAATGTGAAGGACTAATTGCATGTAATTAGAGACTTCATAAACACATTACCACCTGAAAAAGGCTCAGCTCTTGAGTAGTCCATGTAGCATTTATAGTGTGCGTGGAGGCTTTTCTTGCTTATGTGTTAATAGTTTTCTTGAAAGATTGGTACAAGTTAGGACATCTTTTCACCACTTTGTGAAGAATTCTAGTTGTGTGGGGAAGCGGGTTGATATTCTGACCCTTGGGATTCCCGGTTCATGATAATGGTCCTAAAAGGGGTTGATCTTGAATTTAGTTTATGTTCAACATTTTGTCATGCTAGATGGGTCAATCCCCAAATTTTATAGGTATTATCGGCAAGAAACGTAACAAGCCTTTTTAGATTTGGTCAGCAGGTTGCGATATTGACTCCTTAATGCTGTTGGCTTTATTTTGAATCATGTCATCTAGAAACTTCATTATTTAGTTATAAGTCAAGTTTTTCAAAGACATGATGGGTTTATCATCGTTTTAGTCTGTATTGGTAATTAATGATTATTCTTCTTGATAAATTCCTGCATGTAGTGTAGAAATGACTATACTATTATAATAATAAGGTATCCTCTAGGAAATGCACGGATACGACTTGCTTTGCCTCGAAGGGCTTGCTCAGGCCCTACGTGTATTCAATAAGCAGGAGGAGACACCTCAATACAGTCTTCGTAACATCAGCAGGGGATCAATGCTTAAGATGCATGTAAAACCAGAGGTGCTGATATGTGAGGATTGATCTGTCTAGATTGATCTATGCTGGAATAATTTATTACTTGAGTGACCATTTCTGCCTCACAAATCCGTCCATACGTTGTTTCTGCTGTCTTAAGAGGGATAACATTTGATGAAGCCAGTTATAACAGCTTCATTGATCTTCAAGACAAGCTCCATCAGAACATTTGCCGGTATTAATTTTTGGATCATTAACATGCAGCATAATACCTGTTTTCCTTCTCTATTTCAAGATTTCAGGTTTGAGAGGGAGTGGCGGGAGGACAACACATTTTTGGGAAGCTTTTTACTTGTGTTCATTTGAACCTTAAATGTAAAGAAGAGCGACCGTGATCTTACATTGAGATGCAACGTCCTATATGGCTTGTCCGAGCAATGGTTTTAAAAATTTCCAGCATGCAGCCAATTGTCTTTGCAAGCGTGCATTTTGGTGTGATACAATAATGTTACTTTATAAATTAAAGATGTGAGGGAAGCATTATTTATTTTTATTTTTTTTTAAATAAGTCATGGCTTCACTGTTGCTTATGCTCTATGTGCTTAGTAGGGGCCATATATATTATTACCCTTAGGAGGGCTTTAAATTGTGAGAAATGCCTGGATGTGAAGAGAGGACTCCGCTGAGTTGTTTTGAATAATTTGGTGAAGTGGTGATGATAGATATGTTGCTTGAACTAGTTTTCATTCTCGAGATCTATATTCAATTTGATATTTTATTTGCATGTAATAGATGCCCAGCCCCCCAATCCCTCCACTTAGTACATCAGATGCTTGTGCTTATGCTAGATCCTCAAAATGTTCTGCTTGGATTGACATGCTCGGATTCTCTCGATATTTTAGGCGAAGAACACTGGTTGCAATTGGGACTCATGACTTGGATACGCTAGAAGGCCCCTTCAGCTATGAGGTGTGTTTGAACTAATCGCCTAAACTAGAATCTAAAATGAAGAATTCTGCACATGTCCTACTATCCTTGCTTGAAGCTAAGGCCCAGCTAGAACTTAAATGGAAGATTTTCAGATTGCTGGCATAATGGATCTTGTCATGATAGAGTGTTATCCGGGCTGGAAGCTTGTGCTCACCTATTCTTTCCTTTTTTTCTCTATATATTTAAATGCCTGAAGGATTCCCTCTTGAAGCTTCTTTCTACCCCACACTTTGCCTCAGCATCTATTACATGTTTTCGAGGAGTTGCAGCTAGCTAGACAAGCTTTGACCAGTTCAAGTTTTGTCATCCTCTGAGCTTGTCCCAGAGGATGGTATTACTATATATATCCGAGATACTCTATTTTGATCCCAAAAATTCATAGTATTATGTTTCCCTATCAAGAGTGCTCATCTACTAGATAAAGCATAGACAAAAACAGACATGACAAGGAATTGCACATTTGGTTTAGCTTAATATGTATGAGTCATATATTTGCTACAGCTAAATGTTTCTTCTTAATATGTCAAGTTATATATCTGCTACGGCTAAATGTTTCTTAGAGCAAAGTATGATAAAATGTTACGAGAAGTGCAGCGTATCACCGGCTCATGTTCCTTTTCCTTTGGTCTCAGGCTTTGCTGCCTTCCAGTATAAGTTTCGTCCCCTTGAAGCAGGTAGTTTCATGATAAAGATTGTATTTTTCTGTTCATGCATGTGCCATGAGTCTGATCTGTAGTGAAGATCTATGTATTTGTAAGGATTTTGTTAACTGTTCTCTAGGGGCAATTCTTAAGTAGTTGATTAAGAAAATTTTTTGCTTTTCAATTGGATGCACAGATTGTTCTTGTGGTGTTTGTAATTTTTTCTTTGGAAAGTGAATCATATTAAATAAGTATGCTTAACAAGTGCCCTTTTGTTAACAGTGCTCTAAGTAGACTTACTAAGTAACTAAAAAGGAAATTTTGTAGTTTCCAATGCATTAGCGTGTTATTTCTAATTACTATTTTGCAAAGTGAATTATTCCAAATTAAGTATGCTTAACATGTCAATGCCACTTTTGAGTTCATGAGATTGCTTTCATTTATATTTTTGTTTTGTTTTCTCTACCAACTGTAATTGATGTGTTGGCTGATCCCGCCTTAGTTTCTGTTCTGATATTAGGTGAAGAACTTCAGAGCTGATGAACTAATGGAATTTTAGAAGGTGGGTCCTCAATAGCTGCTCCTTTTAATGGTCATTTATAACTGTCATATTTGTTTTGTTACATATATCTTATGCTTGGAACTTGCTTATTCAGTGTGCTAGTTGATATCTTCCTGTAAATGAAGAATTATGTAATAGTTCCTCATTTTTGCCATGTTGTTTTACCTGTTTTCGCTACTTTGTTGCAGTCAGATTTGAAATTGAAGAAGTTCTTGCACATAATAGAGAACTCGCCTGTGTTCCCTGTTATCTATGATTCAAAGAGGTATCTTGGTTTCTTCATACACTCTTCTTTGTAATGTGAGTTCCATGTATAAATATGAAGTGTGTATATTGATGTTAAGGGAAAATAATAAATAACCACTTAAATGTAATGACATGTTGACTTAGTTTTGATTCAACCATTGCCACTTAAGTCATTAATATTGCAACCTTGAGTTATTTGGGGGTTGATCGATGCATTAGGTTCAATTTGCAAAGAGAAAATAATCTAGGCCTTCAAGCATCTTCTGCCACATTAAGCCACTAAGTGCTAGGTCTCGTTTATGAGTTGAAGTGAGATCGATTGTTCTGTTTAGGTGTCACTAGTGTTCTCAAAAGCACTGGAGTTGCCTGGGCAGGCACCCAATGTGGCGACTTCAAAAGCACCTCAAGTGGATATTTGTGAGTACAGCGGATCCCATGAAAGAACCTCCTCTTATAACTGCAAACACTGTTCTGTCCATACTTGCTGTAGATTACCCAGTCGACAAAGTAGCATGCTATGTCTCAGATGACGGGGCAGCGATGCTCACCTTTGAAGCCCTTTCCGAGACATCAGAGTTTGCAATGAAGTGGGTCCCATTCTGTAAGAGATTCAATATTGAGCCTAGGGCTCCAGAATGGTATTTTTCTCAGAAGGTTGACTATTTGAAGGACAAAGTGAATCCTGAATTTGTGAGAGAACGCCGCGCCATGAAGGTCTTCAGCTTTTAACCTTTTCAAGTTTGTTGTGTGACTTTTATCTACTCTTGTGTGTGAAAGCCAATGTGGTGTCTTTGCCTTTTACATAATCAAGGAGACTGCTTGTTTCTAGATGTCTTATATTGGCTCTCTCACCTTTATTGTTGCAGAGAGAATATGAAGAGTTCAAAGTTCGGATAAATGGGTTGGTGGCAATGGCACAGAAAGTTCCTGAAGAGGGTTGGACAATGCAGGATGGCACTCCGTGGCCTGGGAACAATGTCAGAGATCATCCTGGAATGATCCAGGTGGATGCTGCTTTCGGGGAATTTTTCTATTATTTGTGGCATAAGATTTATGAAGTTGGCTTACATTCAGAGAATTTAAAGTCGTCTTTCATTTAATTATCTTTATGCAGGTTTTCCTTGGCCAAAATGGTGACCGTGATGTTGAAGGAAATGAATTACCTCGGCTAGTTTATGTCTCTCGCGAGAAGAGACCTGGTTTTGATCATCACAAGAAAGCTGGTGCCATGAATGCTCTGGTATGAATCCCTGTCTACCCGAAGTACCTTTCAAAGTCTGGACTTACTTCTCAGCTGTTTATATCATCTCTCTCAAGTTGCTGAATTACCTGCTATTTTGTGAGTCGTTAATCAAGGTGCGGGTCTCAGCAGTCATCACAAATGCCCCTTATTTGCTGAACGTGGATTGTGATCATTATATAAACAACAGCAAGGCTCTTCGAGAAGCCATGTGCTTCATGATGGATCCAATTTCGGGCAAGAAGATATGTTATGTGAAATTTCCACAGAGATTTGACGGGATAGATCGTCATGATAGATACTCAAATCGTAATGTAGTATTTTTTGATGTAAGTAAACATATTTATAGGCCTCATTAATATCGTAATGTTCTTCCTTTCCTTTTTTCAGAAAAAAGCAAATTATTCATATATACTTATGTCTATACTGTTGAATCCAGATAAATATGAAGGGTTTGGATGGTAATCAAGGACCAATTTATGTCGGAACTGGTTGTGTCTTCCGGAGGCAGGCTTTGTATGGATATGATGCCCCAATGAAAAAGAAACCTCCCGAGAATACATGTAACTGTTGGCCAAAATGGTGCTGCTTGTGTTGTGGATCTAGAAAAAGAGGTAGGAAAATGAAGTCCGATGAGCAAAAGAAGACAGGGAGGAACAGGGAGGCTTCAAAGCAGATTCATGCACTGGAAAATATTGAAGAGGGAATTGAAGGTGCCCATTTTCTATCTAAATTAATCTTTGGACTTGCATGTTGTTCCACTTGTATCAAGTAGTCGATTTTCCAAATATATGCTTTATCTGAAATCTTCATTTTTTACGCTGCATTCATTTCTACGATTGTGATTTCACATAGTAGTCTTATGGCGCTTGCTTGTTATTTCTTATAATAGAAATGGATAGATGCAAAATGATACGTACTTTTTGGAACTATATTTCAGGTATAGACAATGAAAAATCATCACTAATGTCCCGACTAAAGTTCGAGAAGAAATTCGGTCAATCCCCAGTTTTTATAGCTACATCCTTGATGGAAGAAGGTGGTGCCCCAAAGGGAGCCACTACTGCATCACTTTTGAAAGAAGCCATTCATGTCATTAGCTGTGGTTATGAGGACAAAACGGAATGGGGAAAAGAGGTAAAGATCTTACAATTTCAGCAGAAGTCACTGCTTTTGATACTGTATCGAGATTGTCTACTTTGCATTGCGCTTATTGTCTACTTGTAACTATCCCTTAGGTGGGCTGGATATATGGCTCCGTTACAGAGGATATTCTAACGGGCTTCAAGATGCATTGTCATGGCTGGCGATCTGTATACTGCGTGCCTAAGCGGCCTGCTTTCAAGGGTTCAGCTCCAATAAACCTATCAGATCGCCTGCATCAGGTTCTCCGTTGGGCTCTTGGAAAGGTTGAGATCCTTTTGAGCAGGCATTGTCCAATATGGTATGGGTATGGCTGTGGCTTAAAATGGTTAGAGCGGTTTTCTTACATCAACTCGGTCGTCTATCCTTTGACTTCCATTCCCTTGATCGCATATTGTACTCTTCCAGCCGTTTGTCTTCTAACAGGAAAGTTTATTGTCCCTGAGGTAAGTTCCACCACACTTCCAGGAGTTCTGTGCTTGCTCAAGCAATTGATTTTGCTTGATTGCAACAAGACCATTGCTGACTTTACCTTTTCAACATTGTTGCAGATGAGCAACTATGCTAGTCTCATTTTCATGGCACTGTTTATATCTATTGCGGCTACAGGCATCCTTGAGATGCGGTGGGGTGGTGTCAGCATCCACAACTGGTGGAGAAATGAGCAGTTCTGGGTAATTGGTGGGGTCTCCTGTCACCTGTTTGCTCTCTTCCAGGGTCTACTAAAAGTTTTGGCTGGAGTCAGCACAAATTTCACGGTCACGTCCAAAGCCGGAGATGATGGAGAATTCTCTGAGCTATACCTCTTTAAGTGGACATCACTGTTAATCCCTCCCTTGACTCTGCTCATCCTAAACATAATTGGAGTCATTGTTGGCGTTTCAGATGCCATCACTAATGGCTACGAATCTTGGGGTCCACTGTTTGGTAAACTTTTCTTTGCTTTGTGGGTCATTGTTCATCTGCATCCCTTCCTCAAGGGATTCATGGGAAAACAAGATCGGTTACCTACAATCATAATTGTTTGGGCAATTCTTCTTGCCTCGATTTTAACTCTTTTATGGGTCCGAATAAACCCTTTCATTTCCAAGGACGGCATTGTACTAGAAGTGTGTGGATTGGATTGCAACTAGGATTAGGTGAGCTGGAATGTTGTAGTTACTAAAAAATTTACCTGTAGAAATTTTGTTGCTGTATTTTGCACTTGATTTTGTTCGTTGGTTGAAGACTCGAAGAGGAGGGCACCCTTTTGCAATTGGCGGTGGGATTCATCAATGAGAAGGCTCCTTGAAGGGTATATGTACAAAAAAGGAAAATTGAAAAGAAGAAAGGAAAAGTAAGATTTTTGGCAGATGTGGGCCTTGAGTTGTGCAAAATCCTCTCGATTGTTTCCGCGTGTTTAGTGTTGTAATGAGGTGGATGAAACAAGATAGTTTGTAACCCGGAAAAGTAAAGCTCATAGTGCTACTCAAGAAATGTAGCACTTTTTCAAGTGATGATCTATCTTTTTATCAATGCTAGCAGGGGCTGCTGAATCATACCGTTTCCGCATTTTCCGTTGTTTTCATACTCCAATGGGACAAGCGGGATGTTTCTGAAATATTCTTGCTGCATATGCGAGCTTCTGCTTTTGTTTTATATCAGTACTTAAAAGTTGTTAGGCACCCCGTTCATGTGAACATGGTACACTTGCTGGGTGGATGGACTTGGACGTGGAGACGGAAGCGATTATTGCACTGGTCATTAAAATTTGCATGCGGATGTCAAATCTATTTTCAAAAAGCCGCATGCACTGTGCAGCGTGATCAGGGGATTAACTTTGTTAGTTAAGCTATGATGATTTTTCCCCATTTTAATTATTTAGATTGAGAATTAGGATTCTGTATTCTGTGTTCTTGCATTAGTATCTTCACGCAAAAACAAAGATGACAACAATTGAAGCTCGTGGTGTTTTACTTTAGTGAAGGGTGTCGTGCCAAGAATCCAACACAAGCGCACTTTTTAGGACGTTCAGCCTGACTCAGAATTTTCGTAGTTCACACAATTGGCTGTTTTCCCGATAAGCTTCTGTCTTACAGGAGAGGATCGACTCGATAAAATGGAAATACACAGTTCGCTGTGGTCTTGTAACACGTCTCTTTCTTCATGTCAATTCCTAATTCAATATTTTCATTGCCATCACCTTGATAACTCGGATGACATAGAAATACATCTGAAGGAGCACTATCACTTGCATAAACTTTAGCACGTTCGTTCTCACTTGCATAAGGCACTAACATTTCCTCGGGCACTCCCATCTTCCAACTTCTCAAGATCGATATACTCTGCAATCATGGCAGAGACTTCCCGCTCCATTGACTCTTTCTTGTTCTTGATTGTAAGCTCATTTACAGTTTTGGCAGTCAATGCCATGGTCGTCTGGTGTGTCTGTCCCTTCATGTTCCATAGCATGGGAGTATTCTGACATAGCCATGTCCTCAGGATGCTCATCGTCGGTGACTCTGAGGACAGCTCCCCTGTCTTCTTTGGTTTTCAACGGAGACTTGTTTAAAAATTAATTTGTGCTTTCTTGAATTCCGCAGTTTGCTCTGCAGGATGATCCTCGTGATCTTTCAAACCTTCTACAGCAACTACAGGAGCATTTTCTCCCAACTTTGTGCTCCTTACCTTTACAGTATCGGCAATGTTTACATTTCAATTACTAAGTCTCGCTTCCTCGGTGTCTGCATCCACTTCACTTTCCGAGTTGTCAGCAAAGACAGGGCTCATTGTAAGGATGTCTGCTACTCCACTTGACTCTCCAAAGACTTGTTTTCTGCATTGGGAAACAAAACACTAATCCAATATAATCAACAAAGCGAATTAAGGGTTTACATTATGAAATGAAGATGTGAATAAGTACTTACTGTGAATCAACGTATCTATGATTGATGAAACCGAAGAGATTTTAGGATATTTGCTCCTGTCTTGTTTCTAGATTTAATCTTTTCTAACTTCAAGAGGATTGTAAGTAGCTTCACTTCGTTTCACTCTCAGCATGACAATGGCCATTAAAACGGTTAATATCATAGGATACTATCACATTAAAATGGTTAATATCATAGGATACTATCCATGTTTTTTTGCATAGCAATGGATACATACCCCAAAAATCAGTCCAGAGGACAACTCCACAGTTTAAAAGGAAAAATAGCTATATAGATGAGTACCTTTACTGCAGCTGTACGTATAACAAGCAGCGCAGCCACCATCCCCCACTCGTACATCAGCTTCAGCAGCCCTTCCAATGGCACAAACTGCTGCACTCAAACCAGCCCCAACTGAAAAATGAGCAGTACCATCAAATGTCTTCACAGCCTCAGTTGATCTCAACACTATAACGAAGTCTGTCAATTCTCCTCCAGCCTGCAATCACCCTTGACTGGTTACTATTGACTGGAATAAGGATATCTCTATATAAAAATATAACACAAAATCAAACATTTCTTGCAGGGATAATCTTTTCATTTATGTATTTGATTTTTACTATTATTGTTGTTATCATTTCGAGGAAGGGGAATCGACTAAAGATTTCTTTAGTTGATTTTTATGTTTTATGCAAGACTTCTTTGCTCGAGCTTAAGCCACACAAGCAGAAGCTATTAATGCGATAGACATGTTAACAGAAAGGGAACGATTATAAGTAACACAAGGGCAATCTCTGGCTCAGGGACTTCTCCCACTTCCACAAAAAAGCAAAACACAAATTCAGAGAAAGGGAACAGAGATGCAGAAAGGAACTTGAAAACTCAATGGCAACATGGTAATCAAACAAAAAGTCCAAATCTCATCCTGAGAAATACTGTTCTTAGATAGAGTTCCAGAAAGGAGAAACAAATGGCACATTCCATGAAATAGAAGGATGACAGACCAGACATTTACAAAGGAAAATTCTCACAGAGACCATGGAAATGAAGCAAACAATACGTCAAGCATTCCGGATGGAGTAAAAAATCAAATTGGTGTTTATTATCTAAACAATCATTTTGAGCACGTTGATTCACGTGGTTAATCTGCAGACTGCATGAAAGCCAAAAACACTTGTTGGTTCCGATGCTTGGCCCTTAAGGTTGATGAAATCAAAATCCAGGTATACGATAAAACAAGCCTACCTGTGCTCCCCACCCTATTCCACATGAAGAAATTGCAGAAGGTGGAGAACATGAGCTGTCTTCCCTACGAGCAACCACAAGGCCTGTTCCAATATTGTAGGTTACCATCATACCAACTTTCACAACAGTAATTATCGCATACATGACTGTCTCGACCTGCTGATTTACACCACCAGATGAACACAAAATACACAAAGTAGTTTATGTAAATTCTCAACTTCCCTGGTCAGCAATGCTCCTAAATCAATTGCATTTCAAGAGCTCTTTCAAGCTGCTAGATGCCCACTGTTTTCTGTCACTTCCATACTGTGGAATATTTTCATGATACAAAACAAGCTTTGAAGAGTAAGTTCAGCAACCATGGTCGCAGTAGATGCATATTTGGATGAGTGTGGCACTAATGATGATGCCTCAGCTGTGCATACACCTGCCATATCTGCCATATATCAATGACTAGTTTCTTAAGAACTTGAAGCATTTCTGAGGAGAAGTCTAAAACAGGACAAACCAAGCAATCAGAACGGTTTGTAAGGAAATAATGAGAGCAGTACACAAGGGACACATATGACATACTGTCAGCAAGAGATGACCCTCTTGCATCTAGCCTGCACTCCACTTGGATTTGTGCTTCGATTTCTTGTCTCGTTTCTTACTACTGCAAAGCATCAATCTCATAGGTTTCACATGCCAATTGTTATCAAGAATAAAAGAAATCAGAGGACAGGGGTTTGAAGGAATTACTCATCATGTGAACTAAGGCCCCAACAAGACCTCAGCTTCCTGTTGATGTGTTTTATATCTTTCTCAGAAGGGAATTTATATGTCCTAACCTGAATTCAGTCAGCAGCATGAAGAACAAATTAGAAACTTTTTATCAATACCTAGAACTTGGTTCACATGACTTGCATTTTCAAGTAGAATTGAGATCGCAAGACCAGTTATGCTTTTATATTTTGAGATAAATGCGAGAAAACTTGAGGATTTACCGAGGAATCGCATTCAGATGCTGAATGAGCTCTGTGCTGCTGTGAATGGAATTTTGGCGTATGAGCATGTTCTCTAGGTATCTGAAAAGAAGCATAAATTTCAATTGACCCAATCATCATTACAACTAAGGTACCAAGAGAATCAGACCAACTGGCTGCCCCAATGTAGAGATGTCTATGGCAAGTAATTCTTATTGTTGGTTTCATAAAAAAAAATTGAGTTGCTTTTAACCTTTCATAGTCCAGAATTCTATGCACCTCATTAGCATGACGCAAAGCCGCCAATGCCAGCTGCACCAGAAATCATAAACAAACCTTTAAGAATATAACATGGGAGTTCAGCTACACCATCAAACTAAGGAGAAATTCTAAAGGATTTATTCAGTGAGGTAGAGACCAAGATCTTGGAAGCGCTCAAGAGTTATAATTTCCAAACACATCCACTATTACCGGTATTGCAGCCAACATTTCTAAAGGTTACAAAATTGCTCCTGCACCATATTTCTCTGTTGCCCAGATACCCATTTAACACGTTGAAGCACCTGACATGAGTTCAACTCCTTTTTATTTGAACAAATCTATACTCCTCATATAGAGTATATAAACCTAATGGGAAATTATCCAAAAATTGAAAGCAAGTTGCCGGGCCTAAAAATTCGCTCATGAACCAAGTAAAAGTAGAACTGTAAGAAAAGGAAAATGCAAGAAGTACCTGTCCAGGAGGAAAGAGAAGTGATGCATCAGTAACCACAATTTTGTCTACCTCCTCTTTTGCAGTTTCCTGAAATGATCAAGAACCATAAGGCAGAAAATTAGTGTGACATAAGGATATGAGCAGTCTATTTCCAAAAGTACACATTTGCAGCAGTAATATAAATAAGAAGAAGAATATAAACAGGAACATATAAAACGAAACAATTGACTTAATATACTGTTGAACGAAGATTCTATAACGCTTGGGTCAGAGGCTTTCACATACATAAGGCAGAAGCCATGTAATAACACTATTTGAAGTTCATCAAAAGCATGCAAATTTCTGAGCACAAACATCCCCAGCAGTATGGCGAAATGCCAGATGTCAGCTCAACCCACCTGCTTATTGTAGCCTTTAAGCTTAATTTCCTTCCAAGGGTCATGCTTCTCTAATGTCAAGCAACTAAGTTGATGCACATGGGGTGGTTTTGTGTTTACTCCCCACATGTTATACTTACAACTAAGGTTCTCACTCAGTTAGATCTGTTACGAAGCGAATAAGTTTATTGAGGTAGATATACAGTTCCATAAAGTGCTAAAGACTGGCCTAGCGCATACACAAATATAACAGGGCAACAATTTGGCATTTCTCAATTGCATGTTCATCTACAAACAGATACGCTCAATTTAACAACGGTTTAAGGCGATGACCCACTAAGCATATGAGGTGGTTGTTGTCATAAGGAACTGGCATCGAAAGCTTTCTCCCTTGAGTTAAGTTCCTCAATAGGTAAAACTCCGCTACAATTGAGAGGAGATCCTTCATCTCAGCCCCACTAGCTGCGATCAAGACTACCATCGGAGTTAATGGTTATTTTTGAATTTCGGACCAAATCTCCCATGAAATCTGAGAGAGCGCTCTGAGTGGAAAATTGAAAGTTAGTGTAGATGAGAGAAGGAATGATGGGCAGGCGATGCATGTCAGTTTCCACTGAGTGAAGACCCGTTAAATCAGATACTAGAGACATATCTAGTCCAGCCTTTTCAGCACAACTCAATCCAGACATGCTAAACTCAAAGACTTCTCTCTGCATGGTGGATTGTTCAGCAATTCCGGTGCCTAGGGGCCCAGTAGTTGAGTGGACATCTGCAATCATAATAAATAAACCATTACTTGACCATCCCCTCTCACGACAAGTAACCTGTTTAACTGCAAAGAGCACTGCAACACATGCCCTACAAAAGCTATATTGTTTTCTTTAGAAGCAGATCTTGGTTTCAGTGATCTCCTAAACCTATATAGATGGTTCGGCACTTTAGCCAGTTCTACCAACCTCAACAGTAATCCCCCATTTGTTGTTGAAATTCAGTTTCCATGAATTTTCTGACCATACAAATGCAAGTGCCATGAATAAATTGCTAGTTTCAGTTTCCATTAAGCGTATGATTCTACAAATTCGTGTGGCCTAATATAATTGCTTATACCATCAAGCACTTGCAAAAGGATACAAATTCATATTCTTAAGTAGTTTTGTGGTAAGATGATTTAAAACTGTAAGGGTGATAAATAATAATGGCCCCAAAAATTTCATTATCTCTGTGGCATGAAGGGTGAGATTTTCATCAAATGAAATCAATGACTTGAAGCTTGTAATTAACAAATTTACATGATAAATTATACCCAGAAGGAACGCGAGCACTTTATTTCAAGGTCTCTCCTTTTGGACAAGCTGACATATAACGTGAATTGATTTTAAAAAAATAAAAAATAAAAAATAAAAGAGAGATCTTCAACTGAGTATTACGTGCATACCTTGCAAATCTAGAATCATGGGATCTTTCTCCACAGAATCAATCTGCACACGCTGCTTTGCTGCTAACAGTACATATAGGGGTTCCACTGCCTCCTTGAATTGATTAGGACTGAGGGTCATGGATCCCAATCTTATAATGTCTTTTCTTGTCCTAGCAGCAGGCAAAATTGGCTGAAGATCCTGCACTTTCCATAATTAGGTTTCCCGAATGCAGGATGCAAAATAACAAGGAACCGACACCTAACCAACATTAGCCATTTCTATAATCTAACATAGAACAAAAGAAAATCCCTAGCAAACATCACTGCACATAGATCTAAACCACCCTAAACAATTGAGGAGGTCAGAATCAACAAAGACAAAGCTTCGCAACGTGCAAGCACCAATGAAAAGCAAAATTTAATTGCAACCGCAGCACTCTTTAAACCCGAAATCACCAAGCTTGGAGCATCAAGCCACGGAGGTCAAGATGGAGTTGTAAAATTTCAATCTTTTAGACAAAGAGTGGTGAAAAAAAAAAAAAACTCGTGATCAAGAGATCTTACATAGATGAATCTCCTAAAGAACCAGAGTTCTGCAACACATCAGAGGCCCAGTCAACGACGTGCACAGTGCAGCATCGAAACTCACAAAAGCCGCAGCTAACGACGAGCTACAGAGCTAAAACACCACACGACCCAATCAAAGACTGAACGCCAAGCAGCAAGCGCGGAGCTGCCACGACAACAGAACAAAATCGACAACACCGCACAAGAATCAACCGACGAAAGCTATCCAAAGCGCTTCGGCAATCCCTAGGCACGAAACCAGTTCGTTCCGATTCGAATCCGCGACGGACGGAATCGAGAGGAACCGAGAGAAGTCGAGACTCACCCTGACGAGTCTGCTCGCGCCCTTGCTCCTGACCAAGAACGAGGCTCGACGGATAACCATGCGAAGCCATCAAGCAGAGCTCCGCCATCATCGACCAAGAACGAGGCGAGGAGGGAAGCGCTTAGGGTGAGTGAGAGGGCTCGAGACAGAGAGGAGGGGAGCGCTTGGGGTGAGTGAGAGGACTCGGGACAGAGAGGAGAGGAGTGCTTGAGGAAGAGAGAGGCAGAAGCGGGAAGAAATAGCGCGCTCCGTTGAAAAGAAGAGAGAGAAAATGCAGCAGGCCTCTCCTTCTTCGCCGCGCCGTCGACCCCGCCCAAGTCCGCCGAGATCTCCCTCGCGACCGAGCGGGCTAGCGTCAGGGACAGCGCCCGGTCAGCGGCGGGGAGCCTGGTGCCGCTCGGGAACGAGACCGAGATCACCAGCGAGGCTTTTGGGCAGGCGGGGGCGGAGGCGGAGGCGGAGACGGAGGCGGAGCCGGAGGAGGTGGGATGCGCGGAGAAGGAAACAGAGGAAGGCTCTGAGCGTTCTCGGTTCTTTTACGAGGAGAGAGAGAGAACCGGTCTATTCAAGTGAGGGAGAGAGAGAGAAATTTTGAGCGGGAGGAATACGCTGACCGTCCTTTCTTTTCTGCGGGTGGAGCCGAGCCGAGCCGAGCCAGCCGAATACCAGCCCTTTTCTCCTTTTCCAGGGGGTTCCGCTCGAGAAAATATTGGGTAGGTTTTACCCTCCACGTAGGCGGTGGGTTAAACCATTCAGCGGTCGACACGTGGCGCCACGTAAGCGAGGGCGTCAGGGTTCAAAATTCGCGCGGGCCGCGTGGGGCCCACCACTCTGACGCTCCCTGCTCTGCGACGCCTGCGCCCCCTGTCGAATCGTTCTCTCTCTCCTCTCTCTCTCTCTCTCCCCCTTCTCCGTTCCGTTCCGTTGCGTGCGGGGGAGAACAAAAAAGTCGCATCTCTCTCTCCATTCTCGCGCACAGCTGCTTCTCTTCCTCCTCTGCTCTCTCTCTCCATTCTCGCGCACAGCTGCTTCTCTTCCCCTCCTCTGCTCTCTCTCTCCATTCTCGCCGACGAGCCCTCTCTCTGCATTCTCGATTCCGACGCCCCCTCAAGCCGGTTGCCTACGTCGCCCTCGACTCTAACGCCGACGACGCCGCCTCCGCCTCCGCCCCCGACGCCCTCTCGCGACTCCGACGCTCCTCAAGGCGGTTGCCTCCGACGCCTCCGACGCCGCCTCCGCCTCCGCCCCGACGCCCTCTCGCGACTCCGTCGCCCCCGCCTCCGACGCCGACCCCCACCTCCGCCTCCGCCTCGGCCGACGCCCTTTCCACCTCCGCCGAAGCCTCGACCGATCGTTCGGCTGCAAACTCTGCTCATATCTCACAGCGTCCTCATCAGGTACCGCAGTAGCTTCTCGGTCTTTGATTATCTCCGCTCGTTGTTAGTCGGGCGAATCTGTTCCGGCGACTCGAGCGTATTTGAGTTATGGAAGTGAAGTATGGTAATTATGATATGTGAAAATATTATTCAAGAGAAATATTTCCTGAAAAGAATTGGTGCTAGCTTTCATTGGATTAGCTCTTTATATTAAAATAGCAGTTGAGCCACTCAGTTAAATCCGCATTTGGTTCCATCTAATTCATGGGTCAATTACCGCCGTTCTGTTTTAAACAACATTACAGATCTCTGTTCTAGGTGAGTCTATGATTGTCAGGGTTAGTTGTCACAGGAGGAGTAGTCCTTCCAAGTGGCTGGTTACTCTTAAGCAATTCCAGGTGAAGACTGTCATGGACCCAATGCTTATCCTTATCCTTGATGGATGGTTCATTTAACTTATTTTATTTTTCTGCTATTCAACTAATCAAATTCACTTTTCAATCAAAGAATGACTAAATAGGATAAACGAGTTACATTGCTCATATTGTTGAATTTATACTTTATCTGAAAGGGAGCAAAAGACATTATGAGTAGTTGCGCTTGTGCATGAATTTGGGCGGTTTGTCACGAGCTCGCTTCTACTTAACATGTCACGAGGCCATACAGTTTAAGCGGAGTTTGATAAAACCTTTTGCCCATGGCTTGCTATTATAGGACTACATGGAAGATTATGTGGTATACGTACCTTTTCAGTCTCTTCAAGCTCTAGGGTGCCATGTTGATGCAGTCTGCCCCAAGAAGAAGAGTGGTGACACTTGCCCAACTGCAATTCATGATTTTGAAGGTGACCAGACTTACAGCGAGAAACCTGGCCATGATTTTACTCTTACAGCTGACTTTGAGGGTTTGGATGCCTCAAGTTATGATGCCCTTGTCATCCCTGGAGGTCGTGCCCCAGAATATTTGGCCTTGGATGGGAAAGTGATTGCTCTAGTTAAGGATTTCATGGAGGCAAAGAAGCCAGTTGCCTCCATTTGCCATGGGCAGCAGATTCTGGCTGCTGCTGGTGTTCTCAAGGTAGTTTCTGGATAATGGATATTAATAATGGGACAAAACTGTTGATTAGCATGTTATCTGGTAGCAGTTGTAGGAGTTTCTGTATAAATTCATCGGTCTTTTGAGAATGCTCATAATGATCTTGAGGAACTTCTTGTGGTGGCGATTACTTTAACTGCGACTCTTGGTGTCTGTGATTGTGAACTTCTCCATATTTCAATCGAACACTAAGGTAGAATGTATCAGAAAAAGTCACAGAGATAGGCACATGTCCCTTATCTGCTATTCAAGTTTAAATGTATAAGGCTTTTCAACAGATTGGTGTGGTATTAAAGTGTGATGAAATGAAATTAGAGCCAGTGGAATGTGAGGCCCTGTTGAGTTTTAGCATTTGACATGAAAATTTTCTGAAGTTGAATGGCATTCTGTGTTATTGTATCTTGAGATCATCAGGGTATAACCGGTGTATTCATCGTGATTTGTTGCAGGGGAAGAAATGTACAGCATATCCTGCTGTGAAGCTCGACGTGGTACTAGCCGGCGCCACATGGTTAGAACCTGATCCAATCGATCGCTGCTTCACCGATGGAAACTTGGTCACAGGAGCGGCTTGGCCTGGTCACCCAGAGTTCATTTTTCAGTTAATGGCACTACTGGGTATAAAGGTAACCTTTTAGCTGACGTTCGTGCTTGTACATGTATCAAATAAATAGCATGGAGTCTACTTCCGTGCTGGCTATAAGAAGGAAGAATGAGAGAGGTGTGTGTGCTGTGAATCACTTGGAACGGTACATGGCCGTGGATGTTGACAGAGTTTTGCCCTGGGAAGTTTTCTATTATATATGGTCGATTAGTGAATATCACACATTGATTAGTCAATCTCCACTGATCTAGCATTTTCTATCGTTCATTCGCTGCAGCCTTTTCTTGGTCTTACTAAGAGGTCATTCCCTGCATCAACAATATAATTGCCTCCTCATGTTATGTATTAGGAAAGGTAGCCTACATTATCAAATCTGTGTGACTTGGCGATTCATTGGCCCTGTGGTTTAGTGTGCATTCTTGTTCGATTGATTCGTGGAGGACAACTGTCATACTGACTAGGGCTCGGTCGATGTACCTACTTCCTTGTTTTACAATGGGTGGGAACTCATGACATTGATTTCGTTTAAAGATAACAACCTTCTTTGCTTACAAGGTCACATTTAGAACTGATATTAAACAAAGAAAGATTAACCATCGCACTAAACCTAAGTGGATATTCTCTGCATGAATGTTGGAGTTTTATCGGAGGTAATTGGCATTGTTTTCGTCATCATACTTTCCATCTTCCTTCACATTGGGTCGCCGATCGTCATGAGTTCTCAATGAAAGTGTGACAAGGGACAAAAGGAGTTTCCTTTTGGCTCGATTCTCTCTTTAGTCTTTGTTTGCAAAATGAAGGAAAGTGGATGGAATGAGAGTGGGTGTGGAAAACAGAGGATACTGAAACCTGTTAATGCGAAGAAGATCGAGAGAAAACTTTGGACATTGACTGATTTTCTTTCCCTGTCCCTCACTTTTCCTCCTTTTCCTTTTTGAAGAGTTGTGCTGAGTGTTAAGGATATGTGAGCTTTGTGGAGAAAACTTTGGCATGTACTGATATCCTGTATTTTTCTATTGCAGTCTGAGGAACGAATGAGGAAAGAGATGGAAAGATTTGATCATGAAAGAAGGAAGGAAGAAGAAAGGTTGATTCGTGAACAGCGGAGAGAGGAGGAGAGATTGCTACGTGAGCAAAGGCGAGAATCAGAGCGACATGAGTAGTATTTGCAGAAAGAATCTAGGGTAAGTATTTGAGCTTGATATTGCATTTTCACTAGTTAGTTTCTTTTGCTTTATTTGATTGGTTAAGTAGCATCTCTTCTTTTCTCTTTTCTTTACCAACTTCTCTGGTTTTTTTGTTTGGAAGGTGGAGAAAAAGAGACAAAAAGAAGAGCTTCGTCGAGAAAAAGAAGAAGAGAGACGAAAAGCTGCAGTGGAGAAGGCCACTGCTCGCAGAATTGCCAAGGAATCCATGGAGCTTATGGAGGATGAACAGCTGGAGCTGATGGAATTGGCCGCTGCAAGCAAGGGGTTGCCTTCAAGTCTTTAGAGATAAGGAATTGACCTTTGGCACTGCACGATCAATATGAATAGCAATTTCAACCACTATGCATGTTTGCTCAACATCATACCATAAAGCAAAATGGAAGAATAATTGAGTTGTGCAATCAGTAAACAAGAGCTAAAGCAGCTTGTCATGCTACTATTGGTAGGAGATGCATGGGTTTTTGGATTTTGCCTCCTTAGTTATGTCAATGCTTAAGTTTTATAGGGGACAAAGTGAGTTGCCAACATTTTCTTAAGGCTATACCAATGTTGGTCTTTGACATATGGTTGTTTTGCTTGATGCAGGAAAGTGGCAAAGAAACAAATATGTGGGTGTGTCCCTTGTTGGGAAAACGCTTGCCATTATGGGTTTTGGAAAGGTTGGATCAGAAGTCGCACGTCGTGCCAAAGGTCTTGGTATGCATGTGATTGCACATGACCCTTATGCCCCCGCAGATCGAGCACGCGCGGTGGGGGTGGAACTTGTGGGCTTTGATGAAGCCATAGCAACTGCAGATTTCATTTCATTACACATGCCCCTGACACCTGCTACATCAAAGGTTCTCAATGATGAGACTTTTGCAAAGATGAAGAAAGGAGTTCGAATTGTCAATGTTGCTCGTGGAGGAGTGATTGATGAAGAAGCTCTTGTGAGGGCATTGGATGCTGGAACTGTTGCTCAGGTATTGCTATCTCATATCTGAAATGTTGAGTTTCCTTCTTGTTGCCTTGGGAGGTGAAGCACATACTAGCCTTGTTGCAGGCGGCACTTGATGTCTTCACAGAGGAGCCACCAGCAAAGGACAGCAAGTTGGTACAACACGAGAGGGTCACGGTGACCCCACACCTTGGAGCCAGTACCACAAAAGCACAGGTTTGTGAACAGTTACAGTTTACCCAACTCAAACTTTCTCTAAATTATTAGAAAGCATATAAAACGGTCACTTGACATGCCAGGAAGGAGTGGCTATTGAAATTGCTGAAGCTGTCATTGGAGCTCTAAAAGGAGAGTTGGCTGCTACTGCTGTCAATGCGCCGATGGTTCCAGCTGAGGTATCAGGAACTTTTTCTACAACTTGGCTGTTTGGCATCTCTTGGTCTACTTCTAACTTTCTATCCTCCAATCTGTTTCCTCTCAATCTTCAATATATGTGCTCTCAGTATTTGACATATCTTATCATGGCTTGGGCTCTGATGCATAATTGTTGTGATGGAACTTGCTTGATGTGTGATTTGGAGGAGAATGACTATGGGTGCTCTCTAGAAGTTTGATCTTTTTTTGACAAAGATTTGTTCTGAGGCGATCAATTGCAATTTTCTGATATGTGTACAATTGTTTAATTTCATTGATGTTTGGCTTTGGCCCAAATCCAGCTTCCTCTTTGTATGAGATGAATAGAGGAAGTGAGATTTTGAGGACCGTAAAATATGCTGGCCCAATTGTTTGATATGTACCGTGGAGGAGAATGATTGTCAGTGCTCAGTAGAAGTTTGATCTTTTGTGGCAAACATTTTTTACTGAGGTGGTTGATTGGAATCATCCGATATGTATACAATTGTTTAATTTCGTTGATGTTTGGCTTTGGCCCAAATCCAGCTTCCTCTCAGTACAAGATGAGCAGAGGAAGTGAGCTTTTGAAGACTGTAAGAGATGCTTCCCCTTGGTCGATTCCTTTAGGAAGTGGGTCAATAATGTGATGTGATAGACAAGTAACTCTGGATGAGTGTAATGACGATTTTGATGCCTGAGGGTGCTTTGTTTAAGATCCAGAAGGCAGAACTTGGCTCGAGATATGCTTGAGTAACATAAATCTTGAGTTCTTTATACATTTCCTTTTTGGCTGCAGGTTCTTACAGAGCTGAAACCATTTGTTGTACTTACTGAGAAGCTTGGGAGATGGGAGTGGTGTAAAAACCATAAAATTGACATTTGCTTCTGCAAGAGCACCTAATGATCTTGACACTAGACTACTCCGTGCTATGATTACTAAGGGTATAATTGAACCCATATCTGATGTCTTTGTGAACTTGGTCAATGCAGATTTTACTGCTCAGCAGAGGACTGAGAATAACAGAGGAGCGGGTCATCTTAGATGGTTCACCAGAGAGTCCTCTTGAGTATGTCCAGGTTCAGATTGCAAATGTGGAATCAAGATTTGCCAGCACCATTTCAGATTCTGGGGAGATCACGGTTGAGGGCGGGTGAAGGATGGGATCCCACATCTCACAAAGGTGGGATCTTTCGAAGTGGATGTGACCTTGGAGGGAAGCATCATATTGTGCAGGCAAGTTGATCAGCCAGGTATGATTGGCACAGTAGGAAGCATTTTGGGAGAAGAGAATGTCAATGTCAGTTTCATGAGCATTGGTAGGATTGCACCACGAAAGCAAGCCGTGATGGCAATTGGAGTTGATGACCAGCCCAGCAAGGAGACTCTGAAGAGGATCGGGGACATCTCTGCAATTGAGGAGTTCGTTTTCCTCAAGTTGTAATGTGGGTGTGAGTTATGGTACTACATATGTATGTCTTTCATCATTCATAGCTGCTGAGCATGATTTGCAAGTCTTGCTCTGCGATTTTGGCTGTGACGTTCGTGTTTTGTAGTAGTATTGAGCTAGAGCGGAACGATAATCAAGTGGTGCTGAGAGGAGGTTCTGTACCTTTTTTTTTTTTTTTTTTAGTAAATAGGAGGTTCTGTACTTTATTATGTTGCTTTTTGCCTGAATCAAATGCTCTTTTCCAATAAATTCATACAAGTTAAGAAGGTGAATACTTTGCCTCGATCCAGGATTCATGTTTCTCCTCCCTCTCCCCCATAGTTATTTTTTCCCATTAAGTCCTTATAGTGGCTCTCATGATTTTCATGTTTCTCCTCATTTTGATTTTTCAGAATACAATAAGGTAATCATTTATAGACCCAATCCATCGAATGAACATTAACATCCAAAGAATCCCTGGAGCATGCAATAAGGCGGCATTGTCTAATGTCAAGAACAGTAAACAATGGGTAGGAAGACTGTCATGTGTAGTAGCAGAGATTCCACACATGACAACAACTAGCCATGACAACTCCTGGAATTTCTGCTTCGGTATGTTTTGCTGAAGTACAATAATAGTCTTGTTCATGCGGTGGCTTTCATCATGCGGAACCTCATTGCTATCATCAGCCATCACTACAAAGTAAAAAGAGAGACGAAACTAAAAAACCTTTGCACTGTGAACCGCGATAAAGACTCTTTCTGACGTAGCCTACAATCTCAGAGGATGTGATCCCCATTTGGCGCGGTACATGGCGCTTGACCTCAATATTAGATCAACAGCGGGGCAAGTAATCAGTATCTTGGAAGAGACAGCCTCTGTTCCACCTCCCAAATACTAAGTTCACGCTCAGAAAATAGTTTCATGAACCAGAAAGAAACGGGACGTGAGCCAGAGTTGTCGGACGCAAGAGATTTAGGTCAGTTCATCAAGACATCCAATATGAGTCTTCATCATTACAAACATTAGACACGTGGGATGTCTTTGGGAAACATCACAACATTTAAGCACAGAAAATGCACATTCCATGTAAAGAACAATGATCAGGAGATACGCGCAATCAAAATTAATCGAACATTATAAAAACGAGAAAAACTAGTTGCATCACAACTTCAAACATCCCTCCGACAAATTCTGTAGTTGAAGAACGTTTCTTATTTATCAGAACATCTCTGTTGCATACATGGAACATAAGTAAAAACTAAAGTAAACATAGCCATCAAGTAGTATTTTGAGTGCCTGTGACCAAAACCATCTGGAAAATGAACCTCCTCAGAATCAGAGATTGACGCACTGATCATACGTACTGTACAGAGGTAGACGCCAAAGCCGACTTTAACTGCCAGTATAATGTGCCGAAAGATACTTGTACCAAAGCTAAAGCGGATGTATCCAAAGCTGCAAACTCCTTAATATCCCCAAGCACGGCAAGTCCAAGTTTTACAGCGTCATCGTGAGTCGATGCCTACAGCAGGTACATTTTGATTTGAATTCTTAATCCAATAAAATCATTTTTATGGTAGCTTGTGTAAGAGATTCCTCTACCTCAATGTTAAGAGGAAGAACAGGATCATAAA
Source organism: Eucalyptus grandis (assembly GCF_016545825.1). Lineage (NCBI taxonomy): Eukaryota > Viridiplantae > Streptophyta > Magnoliopsida > Myrtales > Myrtaceae > Eucalyptus > Eucalyptus grandis. The sequence goes on from NC_052619.1 coordinate 27,212,966, forward strand.
GCGAGAGCCTCAGAAGGAACCATCCTCCAAACCCAGATACCCGAACCTGTTTAAGCAGCAATCAGACTAGAGATCAGCATCACATGCAAAATGCAAAGCTCACCCAGTGTCTTGCGCTATTCAGGGAGAAAAGAAGGGAGGAATTAACTAGATAGCATGATGGACCAGCATTTACTTTATAGTAAAATACTCCTCTGAGGTCACTAGTTCAGATATTATTTTGGTAAGCACACAGCTCTTTGCTGAACTCATTGTGGACTATAATTTTGACTCCTCTTGTAGATACAAATCAAGAACCAACATGGACTCCATTGTGACATTTAACTCTCCTCTTGCTCCCATCCCCAGAAGCATTCAGAACGTATGTAATTTAATTGAGAATTAGAGCATTAACTTGTCTCCTCAGCATATGAACACGATAATATACAATATAAATAGCTGCTGAAATGATGAGGTCCAATCTATTAAGAATAAGAGTCCTCAATTCAAAACTTACTCCTTCATAATTTACTGGAGCTTTCTGAAGCTTTGGGTCCAAATCAATAGAGTTCTCCAAGTGCTTCAACACTGCCTCTCCATAGTCTCAAAAGATCTGTAACCTCTACACTATCAGGATCTTAGAGAAGGAATAAGAAAACGACATTGCTAGAAACCAAGAAACCACGTACCCTCCCTTTAAGTCCGGATGACTCTGGTCGATCTTCAACCTCAATTCTACACAACGGCTGCTTCTTCTAGACCCTCTACCAAATCTGTCAAGACTCTGCTGCCGCTACCTGCTCCTGAAGCTCGAGCTGAAGCAAGTTTGTTGAGAACTTTGACCTTTAAGAAAATGCTTAATAATTATGACTCAAAGCTTTAAGCTCATGCATTGCAATTGGGGGCATTTAGAATTCATCTCTGCAACGTCAACGCTCATCTATTTCAAAACTTTTAATAGCAGTTTCCATCTCAAATTGTACTTTTACAATTAAATCACAGAGATCATGCAATTTGAAATAACACATACAGTGGCCAAAAATCTGAATGTTTTCTTTTTTGATCAGCAATTTAAAAAGCGTAAAATGTGCGAGATATCTCAGTGAAGGTATGGAGGTAACTTGATTCTCTTGACCAAGGGATGGTCGTTTGAAAGAGAAGAACGGTACTAACAATCCTTGAAGTCGTAATGATGGACGAACAGTTAAAGCATTTTGAGACTTTTCCATTGGTGGAATTTAGAACCTTCTGGACCTGCAAAAGAGAAAGGAGTTTATATCCTTGGGATGAATGACATCCTTTAAAAGTACATCAAGAGACGAGATTTCCTGAACCTTGACAGCATGCGTTCATCTCTCTTATGCACCCAAAATTGCATCACGGAGAAAGGAGACACTTCTCTTTTAGCCTTACTTCCTTCATCTCTATTTTAAATCCAACATATCATGCATCAATTAAGGGTTCTGCATGGAAGCAGTAAATTGCTTACTACAACAGAACCTGATACTGAGCCACCTCCAGGATCATTTTCCAACAAAACCCGGCATTTAATAGGAGATGCTTTAAAGTGACCAAGGCTGCGAGTAAGGGCAAACAAGTAACCAATTAGAATGATAATCTTAGTATCAAGGAAATAAATAATTGGCATGGGATACCAAGAGGGTACCAGCCATGGACTTTGCAGACTCAAAGCATAACAAGAATGTGGCTAAACGCTTTATGAACGCTGCAGCCTTCTGCATGTCAAGTGAGTGCCTATCATTGCACAGCATCATCTTTAGAGCTTCAGCTAGCACCTCACCCTGATCTCTGCTTGAGCCATCAGATATCAATGAGTACCCATACAAAAGGAGAAAGACAAACATCTAGGACTGCAGTAGAATTGAGGTTGAAGATCAACCAGAGTCACTCTACTCACAGTATCCCGTTAGATACCATTCACAAAGACAATTTCTAACTCAACTTTATGCACATATTTTAGGTTGATTATAGAGAAAGATTAAATCAACACAGCAAATGGACAGCATCACTTATAATTAAGAACCACACCTTAAATTGGTCCTATGAATTTTTTCATGTCACTCAGGAAACAATAGCAGTACCATGACAAAGCAAATAACTCAGTTTCACCAGGTTTAATACATGAGTTCTACGATGAATGAATAGGGGAAATCCTTTCCAGGTGTCTTGAATTTTTATGCTGTTTTAGGAGATAAACTTGCAATGCGCAGCTGAAAGCTGGATTCTCAAAGCTTTAGTCCAAGGACTTATGCTTAAAAAGTGAACTTTCTGCCAGGAGCTATGTTTACAAATTAAACCATCCAATATTGAGGAATTTCCATCTTAAAGGCAGATGCAATAACAATCTAAGAGCTCAAAAACCAAATAAACATAAGAATGCTACTTCTCAAAACAAACAAATACCTATGGTTGATAAACCTAGCAATGTTTCCAAAGGTCGTTGAATCCAAACAAAGAGCTTCATCATCCTTCACACACATGGAGCTCCAATCAGAATCAAGGAGCACCTGATAAGTATGTTTCGCAGCGTGACCCTTCTTCAAATTTCGCTAATGCATTTCCTTGATGGTTAATATTTCACCTATGTACTCACATACAAATGCACCTTTAGGCAGTTCATCCAGTGCTTGCAGACCCCACCCTTTTCCTTCAGGCGTCATAAACACCTAAAGGACAAAATCAGTCACAAAAGAGTACAGGCTTAAGCTTAAGGGTTCCCAAACAAAGTCACTCACTGCAGTAGTAACTGGAACACTTTTAAGAATGATAACCACCACAAGGTCCAAATATGACAGTAGAGCTACAACAGGCAAAAGCTTTAAAATAACACGAAAACAATTCTTTACCTGCATATTATAACTTATGCCCCGCTGCACCACTCGATTGCCACAATGTTTACCACAACCACACTTTCTCCAGCACTCTTTGATAAATTTTCTCTTCAGGTGGCCCTTACACGGTTCTAAAATGTTGTTATCTTTTGACTTTTCTAGAGGGCATTCCCGACAATACAAGTGGTGGCTCTTTTTAGGGTCACGATTGACAGAAATACACTTCAACAAAAAAAGCTTCCTTTACAAGACCTTTCACAGTGTATATAAACTCACCCCCATTTGCACATGCACAAGCACAGGGTACTGGAGAGGGCAGGCAGTCACCATAACAATTTGAACAGCAATTCTCATTTCCGATCTCAGAAAGGGAGAAATTGATAGAAGCACTAGAGAAAGCGAGGCTATGAGGTATGTAGTGAAAGGATGGTGGACACTGCTCATCAATCTTGTTAACCCATGGTATTTTTACTCTTTCTTCTCCTTTGGCTATGTCATTAACATCATGGACAGACCTCAGATCAGTAGGAGTTGACTGACTCTTCGAGAAAACCACCAGACTACGCGAATCAGCATCTTCATGTTCTTCTGACAGCTTCCTTTGACTTCCAGCACAATCAATTGTGGTCTTGTTTTTGTTCATTTTCAAGTGATTATTACAACCATCTAAAGACCCGGAAATCTTGGAATTCGTGGTGCAGCTGCCCCAATTGATCCTTGAACATCAGGAGATCCATTGGAAGCATTATTGGGTACAAAGGAGTTTGTTTTACGGCTTCCAACATTGAGAGTGTCCTGCATAACAGATCTCTGTAAGGTATCAACTGTAGGGTCCATATTGATTGATAGTTCTCTTGATGCATCTGTAGAGCCGCTTCCTCACTCCAGAAAGCATTGGCACATATCTCTCATCAGTTTCGAGACAGAAAAACTGGGGTAAATAAATTTTTTGAGATTGGAGATATTTATCATCCATTGACTTTAGAACTGCATCTATACTAGGCATATGAAAGTCTGCTCTTCCACAGGTAGAGTTGCAGCTCAAAGTAATTTTTACCTCTCCCAAGGGCGAGGAGGCAATCTCTAGGTTGGTGGGAGATTCCTCTGCAATGTTAGCACGTTCATGGTCATTCCTATACTTACTCGATGATGTGCAGTCAGCTCTGCCTCCTCTTCCACCAACCATCTCCTTCCTAAGTGCCAAATCTCCTTTATTGATTGGATCTACATGTGTTAACCCAACAACATCAACAAACACCACTAGACCCCAAAATTACAATCAGATATTTAATAAGACGGCCCTAATAATAATAAAATGCAGAGTCAGTCAATTTGAGAGTTTTCCCTTCCAAAAAAACCCAACTGAGCAGACAAGGATCACTCTACTCAAATCATCCTCTTTTTCTCCTTGGCATTGATGGGAAATATAGAACAACAGTAAATGAAGTCAGCTACTTCCCTATTAAAGACTAGAAAGTTTGAAAATTTAAGCTTTCGGCTTTCAGAGCAGCATATTTCAAATGCTTTTGTCATATAGATCCATACTTTGACCTGCAGACAGTTTAAGAATGTATGTTGGGCACCACCTTGCCACTTAGCTCGATAACTTCCCAATAGAAGTATGAAGGAAGACTATGATGACTAAGTTGAATTTATTAGGGAGTTCTGAGAGGCCTAGCCAGTCGACGTTGTTAAAAAACGAAATCTATTTCCCTTGAAAAAGGAGAACCAATTGCACCAAGTGAATGAAAATTCAGGAACATTACATAATAAATCTGTCTTTGTTTAGTAGTTAGTACATCAAAAAATTAATTGAAAGATATCAAGCTGCTAAAGCCTACCTAACCAAATAAGAAGAGGATTATATTATCATTGAACATGCATAGACATCACCGGAGGCATTTCCATCTGCTGAAGAAAATGAGAGAGAAAACAAAAAATTGAGGGAGGGAACAAGGAATAAAGAGAAAAAGAATGAAGGAGAGAAAGAGATAGGAAGAAAAGCAAAGGATATAAAAAGTCAGAGAATGTAGTTTCTGTTTTCCTCATCCTCAACAATGATCTAAGTCACCTACAAGCACAAGTAATCATTCCCTTCCCTCACCCCAAAGAAATTGACAAACTTTGGTCACTATGCAGATGAGTCAACAAACTACAACCCCAGTCAAACAAACAAATTGTTAAGTAAACATTGACTGGAAGTATAGCTGCAATAGGAGTTTCATTCAAGGGCTCCTCATCATCATATCTCTCATCCTTTGGTTCATCACATGGCCTCTCAGATATAGAGCTTCCATCGATAAATTGAGGAGAGAGAGGCCCATTCCCTTTATCTCTTATTCTGATAGAAGTATCGAAGGACATTACTGAGCACGTTTCAATAACTTTAGTAGTAGAGAGCTGTGACAGGTTATTTCTTTCAACTACTGCCAAAGCCATGGGAGAAATGGGTTGTTTTCCCTTGTTCATGTTATTTTGTTGGACTGAAGAAGATTGGATTTCTTGCTGCTCAACCGTCGGCTGGAAAGAAGTTCTGCCTAATTGAGAATTTTGATTACTAGGAGAAGCTAAGCCCTGAGATTCTTGGTTTCTCAACCTCAATCTTTTTAATGGGCGTTCAACCTCATGCATTTGAGCTTCTTCCTCCAAGTCATCCTCCTACACAGTCAAAAGAAAAAGGACAAAAGTTAATCTAAAGATGGTCAAAAGGTTGTAGTTACAATAGAGTGGATCACATACATCTGCAGTACTTTTCGCTTTTGCACCTCAACCTGTACAGCAGATCACAAACAAAGATGTAACTCCTATTTCTACCAAAGAACAATTCATCTTCTTGTCGTGGAATATGCCTTGAGTTTCGCTCAACATGGCAATACTTATTAAGCATGGCTGTAATTGAGTTCACTTGGGGTAATACCCGTAAGCAATTTTGTAACATCCAGTACAGTAATTTCCATTGTAAAACATCAATCAAGGCTTATTTACAAGTGACTTGGCAATGATGAGCTTCCTAGGTGAAGGCTTGGTTTGAAGCACAGCGCTTTCATGATTCTGATCTGGAAGTACAGAGACCATGAGAAGACCGGATAACCTGAAATAGCAGAAATCATTCTTTATTAAAATGTGTTTAACTAATTGAACACATCACTTCATATTTGATGAGGAGATAGATTCACAACCTTATTCTGGTCAAGATCCCAGCATTTAACTCGTTTGTCATCACCAGCAGAGAACATATAAGTATGCTTACTACTCACTGCAAGGCCTGTAATTTGAATAAGGCATAATAGCATATTAAACTATATACAGACCTTAAGAAAACTAAGAGACTAATATCAGTTATCAGCATATCTTTCTAACATTCTACCCATGACAATACACTCAATTAAACTAGAGTTGAAGTTAAAATATGTGTTTGCAACAACAAATCACAATGGAAGTTTCAGCTCAGACCTATTAGCTGCCTTTTTGCTAGACTTGTAAACAGCACAAGCACTATACTATATGACGGTTCCTCTAGGCTATTTATGTTGCGACCGTGCATTATCTGTGCTTTCACAGGGGCCTCCGGATTCATTCATCCCAAGATGTTGAAAAGAGTTTGATGACCCCTATACAAGAAAATGACAAATATATTAATATTTATCTAAATAATATGCTTAGATAAATGTCTTAAATAATCCCATATCAATGAAAAGTAAATTGTACCTGACTCAGAATTGTTCCATGAGATCTATTATTGTACTCCAACATCTATCCAAAAATAAGCTACTAATAGTAAATATTACAATTGTAACAAAAAGTTGAAATAATACTAACAAATAAAATGATTCATAATAAATACCTGAGTAGTGAATGGAGAAAATCCATTGAAATTGCTTGGCGGCATGATATATGATGATTGTGGCTACATTAAAAAAAAAAAAAAGACCCCTTTACCATAATGCAATTAAATTATCATAATGATTGTAACTTTTGAGAAAGTGTTTTCTACCATTATAAAGAGGCATAGTAACTTGAAAAATATACAAATTGATCAATCACCAATTAAACTCTATACATAGCTATTCAATACCTGATTAGGAAATTGGCAAAATCCGTTCATAATCCCCGATGGCATGATGTATGGTGGTTGCTGCATCTATACAAATTTTTTTACCAAATTAGTAAAATGTAAATAAAAATGGAAAGCTAAGAGCAACATACCTGATTATGAAAATTAATGGTAGGACCACCAATGTTGCTGGGATAAATGATACTTTAAAACTGATTTTGATTACTCAAATAATTTGGAAAATGAGTTTCACTACGTGTTGCTTGAACAACCGACTCTACATTAGAAAGCAACAAAATGTTAATTAGCATCATGCAACATAAACAGAAAATTTAACTTATCATATTAACCAAAATAATATGTTACCTCAATTGTCTATTTGCATTGGGGCATTCCTTTGATAGATTTTTTCTTCTTTTTCTCAGTTGAACTTTTTAGTCTTCCATAATTGATTCCCTTTCCTTTCCTTCGATGGGGGTCTAATATCGAAATATCGCACAAAGAAGCCTCATTATCACCATTATCACCAGCATCATCAGCCACGGCCATACTTGAATTATATTATGAAATTTGAGCATTCGCTATTTGCATATTCTCCCTCACTATCTGCATAGTGTTTACATCTTTGGCTCCCAAACTCATCAGCTTAAAAGATTATTGCATTAATGTGCAAAATCGATTAAATGTAGACGGACCAGGTGGCAAAGATTCATCATTCACAATCCCTTCTTTGGCACCCTTGGTCCATCTTTTCAAAATATAGGGAGATGGAATGCTCTTAACTATCGATTTATTCTGATTCAACACATACAATGCATGGCGACACAACCACCCTTTTGACTCAAATAATTTGTATTCACAAGAAATTGATAACTCTACAGGGTTAAATTTGACAAGGTATTCATGTCCACACCTTATGGTATATGAATAAACCGATCCATCAAATGTAGTATCTGAAACATCTACAGAGAGACATTCCATTAATTCTTCAGAAAACTTCTGAAAAATAGTATGAGTATAGACTGCAGCAGCATGTTCCAGGAGTGCATTAGACGAAACCTGCAATTTGAGCTTCCCATGAGACCTGTAATCATCTTGAATTTCAATTTCTCTCATGTGCTTCAGTTGCTCTTCATAATAGTGGACAAATTTTATAAGGGATGATGTCTTCTTCGAAATATACTGGAAGACATTGTTAGTACTCTCACTTCTTTGACTTGACCTTATACCACATGAGAAAATATCACGACCAAAAGCTAAACTCCATTTATGTCTAAGGCCGTATAATCTCTGAAGCCAATTGTTGTTCTGAGTATCCCACTCCTCTTCCATTTCCATCCAAATAGATTCAAATTCGTCCTCCGATTTGCATCTATACATAAGCCTAAAAATACTTATCTCTAAAATATGGCTTTTGGTAAAGCTGTGGAATGTTTTTAATGGCATTTTGTATGATGTGCCAAGTGCATAAACGATGCTGTGTATTTGGAAAAACCGCTCTAATGGCTTTTGCCATGGCTTGATCTTGATCGGTAAATATGGTTTTAGGAGCCTTATCTCCCATAGACTCCAAAAACACATTAAATAACCAAATGAATGATTCCGCCGTCTCATCCAACAAAAATGCACAACCAAACAGAGTATTTTTCCAATGGTGATTAACCCCAACAAAAGGTGCACAAATCAAACTATATCTATTAGTTCGATACGTGGAATCAAACACTAGCACATCACCAAAATAATCATAATCGAATTTGGACAAACTATCTTTCCAAAATAAATTTGTCAATTTACCTTGTTGATCTACTTGTATAGCGTAGAAAGACATTGGGTTTTGCATTTGCATGCGATGGAAATGATTCAAAAGTTGTTGACAATCTCCCCCTTCCATAATCTTATTGCTTTCTGTCTGTAAAATTTTTTGACAATCACGTAGAATGAAACCCAAATTTTTACTTCCACCTGCTTCATTTGCTAAGAACTTATATGCCATAGTCCCACCAATGCCTGCTTTCATCATGCCACTTAAAACACCTTTACAAGTATCGGATATCATCCTTCCACATCTAATCAAATGCTTTTGATCTTCCGGTACAAATGCATGATTATGCTCAAAAACATACTCTATAACCTCATAGACATCATTATCAACCTTAAATTTGATATGAGCAGGACACCCACATCTAACTTCAGGCCTCTCAAATTTCTTTTCTTGATCAGATGAGGAGACAGAATAGCCCTCACAATTGCACAAAAATGTTCGTCGGGTTATTTCTCCTTTTCTATTTTTAACCGTATGACCCTTCCTCACTCCAAATCCTTTTCCAATTGCATAAGCCACATACTTATGATATGCTTCAACTTCATTAGAAAAAACCATCCCGATGGCAAACTCAAAATCATTTTCCATATCACGCATTACATGTGCAAGATGGGACGTTTCATGCTACAACGAAATGAACAATAAATAATCAATAAAAAAATAACATCAAAAGAAAAAAAAATATATTAAACATTGTATGAAAAAAATATATTTCACATTGTATGAGTAAAGAATTACCTTTAATTCAGCCATTCGATAACTTTACACGTGCAAATTAATTGAGGTGATGTCTTCAAAATAAAAATAAATCTTCAAGAGTTCCCTTCTAATAAAATACAAAACAAACCAAAAGAGCAACAGCGTTGATGTAGAAGTCAATTAACGTTGCTGTCATCCACCTGCAAATTGATAGCACCATTCAATACATTCATAGGACACAAACTAATATGCTTGCATGTTAAAAAACTGACTCGGATGCAAATGAAAGTAGGCCCCCGTCATATTTATTTAAAAAAAAATAAGAGTCCAGTCCTGGCATGGGGACTTGCTTAAATTGCATGATCTCATTATTGAAGAATAAAAGTACCAAAAGAAAAGCATGGAAACCTCCTTACTTAAAACATCAATCTAATATCCCAAGGGAGAGTTTAGTGCAACATTTTAGCTTGCTGATATAGTAACATCTACCTCAATAGTATATCCGTCACTTATCAGCATCAAGCTATAAAATGGGAATCAGCATGACCTGGTATGACTAACTTGGTCAAACCAAGTTATCTTGACGGGAGAAAACAAGCCTCACTGAAACTGAGCTGTTGGAGATGGGAATTTATTCTCACCTTCCTTAACTAAGCAACACAAAAACTAATCAAATAAGAGATACCCTTGGCATCTTAATTCAACCTCCATCTGCAAATGGAAGAACTAAGATGATATTAAACTGTTTGATCACTGTTCTGTTAATCTGGATGTACAATACAAGGCCATGTACGTGTCTGTTGAAATAGGAGGCCTGGTTATTGTTCCAAAAAGGTGTTCTCATTCGTAAGTAGATCGAAACAAAAACTAGAAAGCAAGATCACATCTTTGTAGTCTATTCAAAAGCTGTGGCCACAGCCGAAATGGCTGAGGCAACAGCTTTTTCTTGTATAAACCATTGATAAAATGAACCAAAAGGTCAAACCAAGAAACAAGGTGTCGGGCCCAAATCAGCAAGTCACACATGCCAAAGACAAAATACAAAACACTACTCTGTAAGCTCATGTTTTGACATAACGTGCCATAATCTGTCAAGACTCTGCTGCCGCTACCTGCTCCTGAAGCTCGAGCTGAAGCAAGTTTGCTGAGAACTTTGACCTATAACAAAATGCTTAATAATTATGACTCAAAGCTTTAAGCTCATGCATTGCAGTTGGGGGCATTTAGAATTCATCTCTGCAACGTCAACGCTCATCTATTTCAAAACTTTTAATAGCAATTTCCATCTCAAATTGACACCTACACTAATTAACCCTATATCCTAAGGAAATAAAATATCCCAATCATTATCGTTTATGAGTAAAATGACATAATCCTACTACTAATATGCACGGGCTAATAATGAGTGACATTGGGACTAAATTCCACATGAAAACAAACAATCACTTAATAAAACTAGATGAACAAATGCCTCCAGCTTTGTCAACAACCATCTCTACCTATTACTCATGCTACATCAGGCTAAGAGGAATCAGGAGCTTTTGTTGCCGCATTCATTGCCTTGTATGAGCAAAACTCTACAAAATTCCTAGGGTAGACTGAAGGTTGCCTAGCACTTTCAGGTATCTCTTCATCAAAACGATGGCACAGTTCTTTAGTGGAACACTCACGTCCGCACATGCATGTGGCATTTAATGTAAAATTGTGCCCCCGAGACTCGAAATAAGTCTGCACAGCGTAGAAGGTAAAGCTCAAAAAGGAGTAATTAACGCCTACAGATTGAGAAAAGACAAACCAATGTCCCAGCTCCTTAAGAGCTCAATGGAGATTAAAGATGATATATGTAAGCAATAAAAGAAATCTATGAGGCTGAAAGTCTGATATGTAAATTATCAAATGTTGTAGTATGGTTTCTTCTATATACATGAGAAAAGAATTACATGAGTATTTTGATATTGTTAGTATAGATAGATGTTGAAATTATTAAAAAGTTCTCAGTAAACTGAGAAGATAATTTAAATACATCATTGATTTTTCTTGTGTGTAAGAAAAATAAAAATGTCCATAATCTCCTTGCAATCCACATTACTTCCAAAACAAGCGCCGCATCTTTTGTAACAATGATATGTCCCCATACTGAATGCGTTTGTGAAAATAGACAATCATACAACATGCCTTTGAATTCCTAGGCTACCACACAGAAATAGATACATTACAGGTTCTCACAGCAATTGGACAATAGATTATTCCACGGATAACAGAAGTCCAAGGACTTGGATTGCTGAAACTAAAATACAGGTAATGACTTAACAAAATGCTTGAAGCAGAACGGGTATCTAGACGATTTTCCTAGTCAATGAGAGTTAGTTATGGACACTGAGATGTATAAGGCCAATGATAAGAAGACAAGTATGACTGTGAGATGTTGACATATGCTGTAAGGGCAAAGAGTGTTCTCTTTTTTAACCCAAAAATATGAAGAGGACACTTTTTGAATGCTTTGAATTTCATGTGAGAACATGAACAGACTTGTTCTAAATCATGCTATTGACAGGACCGTCTTCTAGTTCAGTTAGGTCTTTCTATTTTCTTTTGTACTTCATCTAATTTTAATATTTAATGTGAACTTAATGGGTAGCTTGAAAAAAATTTCTATTTATACCAGTGCTTACTTATCACATACTCTTTTTGGACATTAGTTTAATGAGTATGATACAATGACATACATGCTCTTCAAGTAATAGCCTTTTTCAACTCAATGTAGATCATGCTCAGCATTTCTAATTTAATTCATCCGCCTCTGCAATATTCACATTGATGTAGAACAATCATAAATGCTTTATGAATTTCCTTTCTTTCTCAAGAACTTGAGATGAGATCACATGTAGATGCTCAAACAGCAGAATCTCATTGTCACCTAGTGTACCTGGGACTCATCTAGCACATTCAATATGATGTAGTTGACAATAACTACCAAGGAGAGAGAAACGAAGTTTGACAGGCACATGAATTCAATCAATCATTCAACAATAACAGGTCTCATTAAAGTCTGCTAATATCAAGCGGAAAATCAACAAAACTAGGAGTAAGGTTTTATTCCCATCGGGGTTGGCAGTCATGTCATGTAACGCAGGCATCGCTAAGAAAGTGAAATTTCAAAACGCCCATTGTACTTTGGACCATTTAGAAAATGATCAGAGTATGTATATTTTTTTCAACTCAATCAGAGGCCATGTACTTCTCAAATAGGCGAAATAGCACTTCTGCAGGTCTTCGTTACTCTATAGGTGCATTGCATTCCCTGTAGTATCAGACGCTTGTAAGATAATCCTTAGTGCTGTTAAAGGAATCTAAACTTAAATGCCAACCACTTGTGCTTGGATTTATTTGTTTCTATAAGAGGACCCCTTCTCCTATTGTGATGCGACTCGAGTGTTTTAATGAAGCAAACGAAACCTTAATAGATGATTCAGAAGGAGACACCATACATACATGAACGGTATAGATGGATTTACAACCGAAAGACGTTTAGAGTATCAAGTTACCAATGATCCAAAAAGGTGCCACGTTACATTTTATCCTTACTCGAGGCATCCCATCATCGTGGTTAATAACCTATTTCTAATCGAACACACGATGGCCAAATTCAGAACTCTGCTACAAATCTTCAAGTTCAACTAGTTTAAACTTCTCAACTACGGTTCACTTACAAAGGCAACCCGTTCTCGAAAACGGGCGTCCCCAACAGAATCAAGGAACACTAAAGGAAAG